>NC_056744.1:1613531903-1613821903 GCF_019279795.1 Protopterus annectens | reverse complement strand
AAGCAGTGTTAGTAGCTTAACTGCCTTTGGTGCAGAAGGCTGTGGATTCTACTCCCACACAATATAGATGGAGTGCTGGTATTGTAGCACCCTTTTGATTGCTAATTATTTGATGCCTTTTGAGGGGGATGAGCCCTCGAGCATATCCTCCTTTGTATGAAGATGCCTCGTGACTATGAACTTGGCTCATCTGTCATTCCCTATTACAATATTAGCAGCTTGCCAATTTTTTTTTAAATGTTACATAGGCAATGAATTATTCAAGGGCAGCAGGCACGAAGTGTTTGTCAGTAGCAACCTCTTCATTAATTAGTTACAGATCTCTTTAATGTGGAATTATTCAGATGCCTTTTACTTCTGCAGAGATTGCACTTGTTGACTGATATTGGTAGATTGTAATGATAGATGTCAGAGTGGCCTTTTATGATTGAAATGTTCTGAAATGGATAATTTATTAGTTCACACATTTTGTTTCAATGCTTTCTAGAAGAATGTTCAAAACTACAGATTCTAACAAGTGGTGCTGTATTATACAAGGAATACCATTTAATACAATCAGAAAGGTGAAAAGTACAGTTGTGTACACCTACCATAAATGTAGATGTTAGAGTGTCTTCACTATTGCAGTCATAACTGTAGGGTGTTCCTGCTGGCAGGCAGCCCGAGGTCGGCCAGAATTCCAAAGTCTGGGTCCGGCATCGGCTGTACCAGCCAGTACCCTGACGTCAGAACGCAGAGGTATATAGCAGTCAGCCGACGCCATCCTCTCCAGCCTTTCTTGCCACAGATGTCAGAAGCCCCCAGTAAACCAAAATGTATCCAAAAAGGAAACACAAATACACCACACAAGAAGTGGAAGAGGGAACAAACAAGAGTAAGAGGGGACAGGTGGGAGGGAAACACAGACTGCAACAGTGAAGACACTCGAACATCTACATTTATGGTAGGTGTACACAACTGTACTATGTTCTTCGTGTTTCACTACTGCAGTCATAACTGTAGGGTGGAATCCCAAAGCAGTGAAAAAGGGAGGAGGCTATGCAGAAGAAGGGGCAGCAAGAAGACCCTGCAAAACAGTAGAGGCAAAGCCTGCCCTAGACTTAGAATACAGAGGGAGATTATAGTGCCTGGAAAAAGTATGCACTGAACTCCAAGTGGCAGCTTCCAAAATATCTTTGGTAGGAACTCCTCTGAGAAAAGCTGCTGAAGTGGCAGCTGCTCTAGTAGAATGACTCCTCACAGTACCTGGAATCTGTTTCCCATAGTGAGAGTAACAAAACCTTATTCCATGAGCAATCCATTTGGAAACAGTTTGTTTAGAAATAGCCTTTCCTAGAGAACTGGAGGCATAAGAGATAAGCAATTGGTCAGATTTTCTGAAATCTTTAGTCTTGTCCAGGTAAAATCGTAGCTGTCTGTGTACGTCCAATGAATGCAAAATCCTTTCCCCTTTATTTTGAGGATTAGGAAAGAAAGTAGGAAGGTGAATAGTCTGATTTAGAGCCACTTTCGAAATCACCTTAGGCATAAATGTAGGATTGGTCCTCAAGGAAACTCTGTCTTGATGGAAAATAAGATATGGTTCCACAGCCATGAGAGCTTGCAACTCTGAAACCCTTCTGGCAGAAGTCAATGCTAACAAAATAGCTGTCTTCCAGGATAAGAACTTGATATCTGAAGCCGCAGCAGGCTCAAAAGGAGGCAAAGTAAGTTTCTCCAAGACATAATTAAGATCCCAAGCAGGAACAGGAGGAGTTCTGGGAGGCCTTAAATTCTTAGCCCCTCTCAAAAATAGTCTTACCAATTGGTGAGAAAAAAATAGGAGGATCAGTATTGAAATGAGCTGAGATAGCAGAAGCATGAATTTTAATGGAAGAAAAGGAGAGACCTTTAATCAAAAGGTCTGAAAGGTAAAGTAAAATAGAGGAAAGATCAGGCACAAAAGGGATAGAACCTCAGTCCTGCATCCAAATACAAAATCTTTTCCATTTAGAGGCATAGGATTTCCTAGTGCTAGGCCGCCTAGCTTCTAAAAGAACATCCAAAACTTGTTTGGGGAGATCAGAAGAAATCAAAGTCCCTTGAAGAGCCAAGCTGCCAGACATAGGGTCTTGAGTTGAGGGTGTAGCATCTGACCCTGATGCTGGGACAGAAGAGAAGGGTTCAGAGGAAGAATCCAAGGAGGTTCCAAGAACAGGAGCTTTAATGTTGGATACCAAAACTGTAGAGGCCAATTTGGAGCAATCAAAATGATTAACTTGGGCTTGTCCCGTTTTATTTTCAGTAATACCCGAGGAAGAAGAGGAAGAGGAGGGAAGGCATATCCCGAAAGGTTCCTCCAGCTGAATGACAGGGCATCCACTTTCCAAGCTGTTTTGTGGAAGGACCTGGTGCAAAAGAGAGGCAGCTGATGATTGAGATGGGATGCAAACAGATCTATCTGAGGACAACCCCAAACTGCAGTAATCTTGCTGAACAGGCTGGGGTCCAGCATCCATTCTTGAGGATCCAATCTGCTTAGGCTGTCTGCTAACAGATTCTGCTTTCCTGGAATGAATTGAGCTTGAAGATGCAGATTCAGATTTAGAGCAGTGTCCCATAACTTCATGGCTAGTCTGCAGAGGGGGTAAGAATGAGAGCCCCCTTGCTTGTTTATGTACCACATGACTGAGGTATTGTCTGTCTGAATGAGAAGAGGCCCCGGATTTAGATGTTTTTGGAAGGCTAGAAGAGCATTTTGAACTGCCAACATTTCCTTCAAGTTGATGTGCCAGGCTAGATGTTTCTTTGTCCAAGAACCTTGCTGGCATAGATTTTGAAAATGAGCTCCCCAAGCATAATCCGATGCATCCGTGGTTATGGTCCGAGAAGGTTGAGGCAGACGGAAGGGATTCCCCTCGTTTAAAGCACAAGCCCTGGACCACCAAAGGAACTCCTTCAAGAGGCAGGGGATCATTGTGTCCAGACTGTGAGAATGCTGTGACCATACACTCTTTAGGTACCATTGAAGTTTCCTCATGTGAAGCCTTGCATTTGGAATCAACAGAATGCAAGAGGCCATATAGCCCAATGCCTGCAGGAATTTCCTTGCAGTGAGCCAAGTTAAAGTAGCCAAGGTTTTGAAGATTGAAGCCAGTTGTAATTGCTTTTCTGGAGTGAGGAAGACCTTTTGCAGATTTGTGTCTAGAAAAGCTCCCAAAAAAATCATTTGCTGAGAGGGGATCAAATGTGACTTTTTTGTGTTCACTGAAAATCCCAGTATCAGAAGACTACGTTGAACAAAGTGCAGATGCTGAAGTAAAAGGTCTTTGCTGTCCGCCTGAATCAGGCAGTCGTCCAGGTAGGGGTAGATTTGAATCCCTTTGAGTCTGCAATAAGCTACTACTGGAGCCAGGCTCTTGGTAAAGACTCTGGGCGCAGTAGATAAGCCAAAGGGCAGTACAGAGAATTGAAAGTGCCTCGAACCTGCCTTGAACCTGAGGTATTTCCTGCGTTCCTGCCTGATGGAAATGTGTAGGTAGGCTTCTTTCAAGTCCAATGTCACCATCCAGGCATCCTAGGAGAGCATTGGAAGAAGTTGTTGTAAAGTAAGCATCTTGAATTTTGGAATTTCCAGGAAGGTGTTTAACACCGAAAGATCCAGAATCGGTCTCCATGAATTTTGCTTTCTTGGAACCAGAAATAGTCTTGAGTAAAAACCTTTTCCCATCTCTGAAGGTGGAACAGGCTCTATGGCTCTCATAGCCAATAAGGCGTCCACTTGATTTAAGGCCACTGACCATTGATGTTTTGGCAGATCTGGCCAACCGATAGACCTTGGCAGAGTATGAAAGTGGAATTTGTAACCTCTTAAAATCACGTCCAAAACCCATTTGTCCTGGGTAATCTGAGTCCAATTTTGGTAGAAAAGAGAAAGTTTTCCTCCAAGAGGGGCTTCCAGGCAAAGAGGACCTGTAGCCCAGCAGAGGGAGTCACTGGGTCTGTTTCCTTTGAGATTGAGATCTGTCTTCACCTCTTCTAGGTGAAGAAGCAGTCCATTGTCTGGACCTGTAAGAGGCCTGTGCCTGAGCTCAACCTCTGGGGCGTCTATATCTTCCCCTTTGAGGCCTGTCGGACGAGGGAAAAGATCAATTTTTGGAGGGCCAATTCCTGGAAAATCTAGGAGGCTGAACCTGTAAGAAATCTTTCACAGTCTGCATAGATTTTGCCTTTTCTTCCATCTTTTTAATAACCTCCTCATCCTTGGATCCGAATAAAACATCATGCTGAACAGGGGCATCTAACAGTTTATTCTTAACCTGCTCAGGTAAACTCTGTTCACGAAGCCAAGCATGTCTCCTGATAACAGTACCAGAGGCCGCGGCCCTGCAAGAAGCTTCCAAAGCATCAAAAGTAAATTTTGTACCTACCACCCATGTAGATCAGTGTTTCTTGCCGGCATCTGCAGTCTGGTCAAACAGTTGTCCTGTCGTTTTCTCAAATGCCGTCGTAGCTGCTGGATAGATAGAATAAAATAGCGCGCTATTCCAATGTTTCAAAATAATAGCAAACAGCTAGCTGGGTGATAGGCTACATGAATACCAATTTCTCAGTGAATCTGCCAGGGATGCTAGTTGATATTGGAAATTACAAATAAACAAAATGCCTTATTTTAGGGGAAAAGCAAGGTAACAAAATATGCAGATATGTATCTATATACCAACAATATCCCTGATAAAGCTAAGGATCAAAGAAATGCCAAGATGGACCTTGGCAGGAATACCAAAAGAGGGGAAGTACAAGGTAGAAAGGGCGGGCCAGCTAAGAATATAGTAGGTATAGCAATGGGGTATGTTAAACAAGTAGGCAGCAAACCCTGCTCGGTCCAGAGTCATTATCTAATGGACTGGTAGCCAAATGTATGCACGGAGGAAAGCTAGCCGGGAATAGCAGTCCTTGTAGATGCCCTTTGAAAAAGCTAAGGTAGTGGCTGTAGCCCTTGTAGAATGAATCTGATGCAATTCTGGAGTTTGCTTTCCATGGTAGGAGTCCAATTGTTCCTTAGCAATCTTGTAGCCTTTGGAGTTTGAAAGCCAGAAAAGCTTTAGCCCTGTCTGATGGTCTTGGTTTGTACAGAAAGTATGCAAGTTTTTGAACATCTAACAGTTCCTCAGGATTTCCCTGCCACTTTTGCTTGTCTATCCCTTCGACATTTTGGTTCTCCTCCTTTTTATGTGTTCTGGAAGCTGACTGAAGCCATTGGTTAGGTGGATTCCTCGGTATTAACTGCAACTCAATCCATCAGTTTTTGTATTGTACTCCCATTAGACTTTTCTGTGGGTTGAAGAAGAATAAAGGTAGGTGGATAGCCAAGTGCCTGTACTGTTCTGGATAGGTGTCAGTGGCTTCTTGCTAGATTTGTTGGTACTCCAGGAGAGGTCTTCCTGCCTGAGGTGTTGTACCGCCATTAACAGTCTTAGTTCAGAGGTATTTTAGTGGGTTTTGGATTATTGCAGGAAAGCAATCTTTCCTAGAGGTTCACATAGTTGATTGCTGTTGCTGCTGGTTCAGCGAGGAATGCAGAATTTTTCTTATGCATCAGACAAGGTCAGAGCTGGGGATGAGAAATTCATAAAGTTTGCCATGATGGTCAGGATGAAGAGCCCGGACACGCAGAGGATGAAGACAGGGACAAGTACTGCATTCTGCCGCTTTAGCCCAAGATGTATCTTGATGGAAATGTTTTGCATTGATCCAAGATAGCTCTTTTATGTCTAGGGATGTTGGCATAGTTTATTTTTGTTACAGCTCTTTTCCTAAATTTGTCTGGCAGAGAATTTCTTCCATTTGAGGGCAGTGGGCAGCTTGTAGTCTTCCAGGGCCCTCATCAATGTTGGTTCCAGGTTTGTGATAAATTTCAGTTTTCATGTTTGTGTCCCAGGTTCCAGGTGTTCACATGCATGGTTTCAGGGCTTTTGTTATGTTGTGTCCGCTCTGGTGTTAATGGGTATGGGTGACCAATGTGCCACATTGAGTATAGACATTATCCTGTCAATGCTGGACAATGTTTTCTAATTTTTAATCAAGTTTACCAACAATGTGATAAGACGGGGGAATTTGATTTCTTGGCCACTCTCTTGACTGGGAAATGAGGGAATGCATATTTGTGCAGGCTTTTAATGCCCTTTGTGGATGAGAGGTGAGCAAGTGGATGGGTGCATAGTCCTTGTTGTAGTTTTCTTGAGCTGGCATTTGAGTGGGATAAGTCTATTATGTGGTAGTCTTAGCAGCTTGTGTTCTTGATGTGGAATGTCCAAAAGCTATGTCTCGTTCTCATCCGTCTTAGTTCTGCTTGCATTGTCTGATGTTGATTTGGGTAGCTCATGTGCATATTCCATGCTGTCTGTTGTTGCTGCTCATGAGTTACCATCCAGGGTCCATCCCTTGCCCTAAATCTAGTGCATGACTGTGGCCTGTTTGTTGTTGGCATCACCCTTGCTCTGTGTTGTTGTCTTCCGTGCACTGAACCGCCCTTCGAACTGGAAGCATGTGAAATTTGAATGGCCAGTTTTAGCATGAAGTCAGTCTTTTTGCCTTTATGCAGGAATCCAGCTGATCTCGGCCTTTGAGGCTCAGCGAGGGCAAACCTATGTTTGGCCATGTTGTCCTGGGCGTCTGCTAGGCTTGTTTGTTTTTTTGGACCATAAAAACTTCCTTTTGTTTCTCTGCTCAGCCTGAGCCCACCATGGATTTGGTCTTCAGGCATGGATGTATGTATTTTGGTGCAATTCTTGGAGTCTATGTAGAACTCTGTTTGCAGCTCCTTAGCACCACAGTTTACAGTAGTTCACAAATTGGACCAGAAGTATGCAGGATGCCTATGCGCCCTGGGTTTGGAAATTTTTTCTTTTTTCTTTTAGTAGATTCTGTTTTGTTCATTTTGTCTCTTAGAGGAAGTTGTTCTTGTTTTTCCTTGTTAGAAGTGGTTCTGCTTTGTGCTTTTTTATAAGTAAACCCAAAGTAGTTCTTCTTTTGGTATGGACTGTATATGACTTCTTTTGCAGCTTTATATCCCAGTCTTAGCAGTCTTCTCAAATGTTGTTTTGTCTTCACGGCTTGTTCAGGCAATGCCCAGCAATGTAATGCTCACAGGGCAGTGGATAAATTTTGGACAAAGAAAGCCCTGCTCGAGCCTGCAACTGATGCCAGGCATTTCGTGAACACCTGAAAACACAGTGAAGCCAAAAGATAATGCAAAGAATCCGTGCTGAGCTGATCTAGCAAATCGTCTTGGCACGCTTCCTGACTCGGCCTGCACCAATTGCCAGGCAATTGAAGGTATCCCAGCAATTTTGTTTTTGCCTCAATGCCCAGCATTGAATTGTTTGGAACAGAGAGAGTGGAGTTAAGGTGGAAATTTTCTGAATTTCTTGGGAAAGGTGTGAGCTCTGCCTATAATCCTCCAGAATTTCTTTCCATCTTTTCCGAAGCTCTGGTACCTTTTCCTTCTTGAGCTTTATTGCTTTAAGAGCTTTTTGTGCTTTGCTTTCTGGCTAATTTTTTAACCTCTTTTTTGGCTTCTGTCTTATCTGCTAATCTTTGGTTTTTTGTTAGTACTTTTGAAAGGTAGTTTGCAAATTCCACTCTCTAGTCTATAAATCTAAAACCAATTTTGCTTTGGTGATGCAACTTTGTTTTTGAGGCTAGTTGTAGCTTGGTATGTGTGTCTGCTATCTGTTAGTGTGGTAGTTGGTGCCAGTGCCCCTCAGTTGTCCTTCCTGTGTTGCATTCTTACTAGCACTGGGGCTCTGTGCCTGCTGCACCTTGTTCGCCTGCGATTTCTGCCTCTGTTACTTATTCCCTTGCTCGTTTCTGCTTTACCACTGAGTCTGAAAGAGACACCTGCTATTCCTGCCTCTCTGTGCTTTAGAGGTCTCTAACCTAAGAGTAATGAAGGGAGGAGCAACAGATTCTGAATTCTCTATTCTTTCTTAGATACCTCCTTCTTCCATTTTTTTCTGTACTCCTTTTTCTTCCACCAAATTTGCTGACCATAATCCTGGCCTACATCTAATAGTTTCCTGCTTTTTGATTCCTTTGCTTCGTTGCATCAACCCTGCATGCTCTCTGATGCAAAGGAAGCCCCCTTGTGATCATCAGTGGGAAGCCTTTTAAATCATATCTAAAGTGCTGTTTAAAGATTATTTACTAGTTCGTAACCATATATTATTATCTTCTAGAACATATTTAGCATAAAGCTAAGTAACTGATCAAGCATTAGTTAACTGATCAAGCATTATATGAAACTAAACTGATCATACACCTAGAGCAGTTCAATGCAGAGGCTGGTGAGTTTTGCAGCTACTTCTCTAGGACCTACCCTCTCCTCAAGGGGGAGGGATTTTAACAGGAGGAGGGGATTTGGCTTTTGGCCCCTGGGAGATGGTGTCTCCTGGTCTACAAGGCTTGGCAGTGGCTGGAGGTGATGTGTGTCCCAGGCAATGTAGATCTGTATCGGGCTTAGCAGGGTACAGGTATCAGGGTAGGAGATCATATCATTCACATGAAAGCATCATGCATACAAAAAAAACAGAAAGAAAAAGGGCTAAGTATAAGGCTCTTAAATGCAAAAAGTCCTAAGCCTTTTCCTGGAGTCTGAGAAATCTTGTCCCTGCTGAGAATCTTGCACCTCAAGCAGCATAAGGTTTCCTAAAGTAAAATTCCTCATCAGAGAGAGAGGTCAGAAGGAGGAGAGGAGAGAGCCAGTGTCTCAGAGAGTCAGGAAATGGGAGAAAAGGAATCTCTGGATTCTGGTATTGGGAATCATCTCCAGAGGAAGGGTTCAGGGGCTCTGCTCTCTGTCAGCTCTGGGAGGTGGGCTGAGGCTCTCTCTGGATGAGGAGAGGCCCTCTCTATTAAAGGTTGGGAGAGATCCTCTAAGAGGCCTGAAAAAGCATTTGGAAAGACTTTTTGGGCTGCTGGAAGGGGGCTTAAGAGGGGTTTAACATGCTTTGACCCTGAAGTGGCCAGGGCTTAGCCTGGTGCAGGCTTTAGGCACATGAGCACAGTGGTGTGCAGCAGCATCCAGGGCAAGGGTGAAACATCCAGGGAATCAGAGGCCGAGCACCCCAGTGGGTTCAGAGCAGAGGGTAGAAGTTATGGATTCGCTTCAGGTTAGAGAAGGCGCCGAAGTTTTTATGGATTCTCTGAAGAACTGCTGCTTGCTCTCGCCCGCTAACCGCTTTCGCGGGGTTAACCGCGCGTCGCCGGCGACGCCTTTTTTGCGCCTTTTTAGCTTTTCGGAGGCTTCGGAATCTCTGTGTCGGAGGATCCGACGAAATAATGTACGCCAAATCAACCCGAAAAACCGTTCAGCAACTCCGACCGGACGTCAAGCGTCTGGCTCCGCTAAGATGGCCAGGCTAAACAAGCTGCACGCTTGGGTAAGGTTTAAAACAAGGTAAGCAGCAAGAGGGAAATCTTTTATGAGGTATTTGTTTCACAGTTTTTTTTTTCGGAAAGTACCCGAGGCAAGAAAGAACGAGGCTTTAGCTTTTAAGTCTCTTCAAGTAGTATTCGTAGTAGTAATTCGGTAGATCTTGACCGTCTGGCACTTGATAACAGCTTCTGCACTGCAACGCTGGCCGCCTGGAAGAGAGAGAAAAGGACTGCCGCTGTGGCTGCCTTTATACAAAAAAGCTGCAGCTATGATGTCGGGGTGAAGTGCCCGGTGCAGGCCAGACCCAGACGAGGCCAGAATCATCCGATCAAGGGCCTGACTAATACAGGGACAACCCATTAAGTGAGACTGCAGATGCATCCTTGAAGGACATCCACAATGTAAACTATGTTTGCTAACTTGTTCAGTAGCATGCAATACATCCTGTAATTCCTTATCCTCTGCACATGCAGGAAAGGTAGAAAGCCTTTGCTTTAAAACAGACAAAAGAAATTGCTGATACTTAAACATATGAAACTGGCAATTTAAAGCCCTAATAGAAAGGGTAGCGCCCCACATGTCCAAGGCACGAGAATCCTTCTCAGAGGGAATAGGATTTTTAGATGCAGCGGCCTTAGCAGCCTTAGGACCCTGAGAAATAGTTTCAGGATCTGCAGAAGGGTTCTTAAATAAGAATAGATGGGAATCAGGGACTCTGTAAAATCTATCAGGGACTCTGTAAAATCTATCAGGCTTAGAAGGTGCAGGTGGCAAGGAATCAGGATTCAGGTTAGCTTCAGAGAAAGCATCATCCACAATATCAAGTACAGGAGGAATAGCCAAAGGCCTGTGTTGAGGAAGAAGGAGGAATTCCCTAAGTCTCTTCTGGGAAGCAGAGTAATCCTGACCTTCCCAATGAAAATGCTCTCTCATCTCATGTAAGGTTTCCCCAAAAGAAAAATCTTCAGGGGGAGAAGCAGAGGGTAAAGAGTCCTCTGCATCAGAATCCTCATAAGGAGGAAAAGAATATTCCTGTTTAGAAGAAGAGACAGAAGACACAGGCCTGATCAGAGGAATCAAAAGGTATATCCTGTCGAGGCCTTTTTTTCAGGAGGGGGGTGAGAACCCCTAATCATTGTAAGCAAATCCTCAGCCATCCGTAGCAATTGCTTCTGGGTCTTGGGAGCTGTATCTGAAGCAGCTTGAGAAGAAACCCTTGGTTTAACAGGAGTCTTTGACTTTGCCTTTGTCTGAAGAAATCGTGATGTAAGTAGGCCTGAAAACCCCCTCAGAAGCCGGTACCTGCACAGCGGTTCCGAACCCATCTGAAGGAGCGACGTCCGAAGGTCCTGCAGCAGATAAAATACTAGGCCTAGATGGCTCCCCATGGGAATCCGTGTCGGCCATCGGTTGCGAAGTGGCAGACGACAGGGGCTGCAAAAGTGCCTCACTGACGACCGCCGAACCTGAAGCTGGCTCCGGCTGCAACGAATCCTGTTTGGACCTCGGAGGCCTGTCCTTGTCCTTGCGTTTCTTTTGAATTCCGGTTGTCGGTAAAGTATCCGATGACATCCTGTAATTGAAACGTCTACCGAAATAATTTAAGGCCCAATCGTACATACGCTTGATAGTGCGAGAGTTAAACCTGGCACAGAACCGACAGCAAGAAACGTCGTGGTCAGGGCCTAAACAAGGTAGACAGTAAGAGTGGAAATCTTTATGAGGCATTTGTTTTCCACACGCTATACAATTATTAACTTTTTCTGACATCGGAGGAACAAGAAAAAGATTCCCCAACGGGGTACTTAGCTTGAGAAGAGAAGTAAAAACTTCGGACCGAAGACAAACCAAACACGTTGTTCTGAATGTGCCAACCAACGACTTGCGAGCTGCTTTCCACTGCACGGCAAGAAAGACTGGAGAAGATGGCGTCGGCTGACGGCTATATACCTCTGCGTTCTGACGTCAGGGTACTGGCTGGTACAGCCGACGCCGGACCCAGACTTTGGAATTCTGGCCGACCTCGGGCTGCCTGCCGGCAGGAACACCCTACAGTTATAACTGCAACAGTGAAACACGAAGAACATCAAAGAACACATACATGTATGCATGGCCCTAAAATGTGTGCAAGAAGCCTATAGTTTGAAAATTTATTTTTTATTTTATTTAACATTTGTTGACTGGGAAAGTCCGACTAGGTTCCACAGATCCTGTTTTCAGCGGAGGCCCGGGGAGAAATGCTCCAGACGCAAGTCTTTAGAATGAAAACATCCCAAAGGTAAAGTTAATCCTCCACTGGCTAGATGCATTTTCTTTGAATGTGGGTTTTAGGCCATTTCAATGAATGTGAGTTTCAAGGAGAGAGAAGTTAACTGTTCATGCAGTCTGTTTTCAGTGTCAGACTGTATCGTTTGTTTAGTAAATGGCTGTTAGTGCTGGTGTTATTTTATTTCAAAGCCTGCAATCACTGTAAAAGTAAGAAAGCAGTATGCATACTGACAGGTCTGAACAGTGTTTATGGTAACTGGAGAGAAATAGCCAAGTAGGGGAACAGTGGAATGACTGGAAGGGGTTGCTGTGGGGGGGGGGGGGTGCTGCAACTGTGGCTGCTCTAGGGGACCCGGATTTATTCACCTACCTAGAGCCCTATTTGACCTTGATCCAGCTCTGCTTGTATGCTTCAGTGATATTTGTACCGACATGCGCTGTAAAGAATCGACCACTGTGTTGCTAGCATCCACTGAATAACCTCTCATATGAAATCTGGCTAGAGGGACTAAGGTTATGCCAGCTAGCATTCACTGAACAACCTCTAATATGAAATACTGCTAGAGGGACTAAGGTTATGGCAGCTGACACTGATACGAAGGCTTGAAGGACCAAGCAGGCTGAAATCTTGTACTTATTTTTCTGACCTGGAATCTGAAGCTATCAGTTGCCATGTTGAAAACTGCTCCTGTGAATTCCCAATTTTGAATTGGTTGTAGGCAAAACTTGCCATAATTTAGGTGGTCTCCAGATGTAAACAAATCTAGAGTACCTAATTCCTTGCCATTATTAACAGATACGTGGTTGGGGTGGTAATGAGCCAGTCATCTAGATATGGAAACACCTGGAATCCCTGCAGTCTCAAGTGAGCTGCCACTACTGCCATGAATTTGGTAAACACCCAGGGGGTTGTGGTGAGGCCAAAAGGCAGTGCTCTGAACAGGTAGTGAGTCTCCCAGCCAGAACCATAAATATCTTCTGGATTTTCTGTTAATTTTTATGTGGCAGTATGCATCCTGAAGGTGTATTGAGCACATTCAGTTGTCCTTGCTTAGAAAAGGGAGAATGGACTGAACCATGGCATCCTAAACAGCGTGCATGTCAAAATGATTTGTTCAAGTTGTTGAGTTCCTAAATTGGGCTCCAATCCCCCATTTTCTTTGGCACTAAAGAATCTTGACTGGGTTCCAGACTATCTGGTCTGGCTGGACTTCTTGGATGACTTTTTAGCAGCTTTTGCATCTCTAGTACTGCTTCCTTCCTCTAGCCGGGTGGAACATGGAGAATTTTGCATACAGTTAGTGGTGGAAGGGCAAAGGGAATTACATAACCTCTAGAAATAATCCTCTGCACCATGCATCTTGTCATGTCTAGCCAGGCTGTCTGGTGCAGAGATAGTCGACCCCCAACTACCTCTAGAGGTGGACAATTGGGCCATCTTTCAAGAACGCTAGTAGGGTCCATCAGAAAAAGAATGTCTGGACCCCTGTGTTTTTGTGGGCCTCCTCTGCTGAGGGGGAGTTGTCCATTAGAGTCCCCCCCTGCCTCTAGGGGGGGGGGGGCTTTTTCCATGTGTGTCCTGGAACTTTGAGACACATTTTCCAACAACCTCATGGATTCCTAGAAAAGGATCTTTGAGGGGGTTGAAAAAGTTACACACTGCAGATAGGGTCTTTCCATCCTTTTCACACCTGGATAGTGTGCCCTTCATTTCTGGGCCAAACAATGAGCAGTTGTCAAAAGGAGCATTGACAAATAAGGACTCAAGGGCTCTGAACAACAAAAAAAAAAAAAATCACCCAAATACATCCAGGCATACCTCCTAATGGATATGCCTGCACTCACTGCCCGTGAGGTGCCTTTGGATGCAGGCAAAATAAGCCTCATGGATGAATTAAAGATGGAATGGAGGGTAGACAGTTGAGAGGCCACAGATGATTGGGCCGCAACAGAAATGGTCCATGAAAAGGAATGTGAAAGTTCTTTTGATTAAATCTTCTTGCAACCTAGTAAAAATGTGCCAAGTAGTTAAGCAACCTAAAAGCAAAGGTTACTGAAGCATAAACATGCTTCACAAACCTGCCCATCACCCTAAACCCCCTGTTAGGGGGTGAACAGGAGAACTTTGTTCCACAAGTTAATTCTTGGTGGCTGCCACATTGGCATCCACAGCTACACCCCCTTACCCCAAAATTCCTTCCCCACAGGTGAACTAGAATCCTATCTGGCCTCTTGGGTATTGGTTCAAATGAATCATGCTCCTTCCACACCCACCAAGAGATGAAATCAATGGGATCATTGGTGGGCAGAGTAACGCAGGCGGTAGATGGATAGGGTTCCCATTACTTTGTCGAATTCCTGAAACTTCAAAGCTGAGAACATCTAACTCAGATGTTCGAAGTTCCAGGAATTCTAACACAAATAAAAATAAATAAAACCCCTAAAAATCAAGTTGTGTTGCAAGCAGGGCAAGCAGGGGGGCAAGCCATTTAAATATACCAACTCCAAGATCGCAATACATTGCAGAAAGGGAAGATTTCCCTTTACCACACTGTAGTGCGATCTCGGAGGTGGTATATTTAAAGAGCGGGGGTGTGGGGGTGCAGGGGGCTTGCCCCCCTGCAAGAGTTTACATTTTTTTTTACCTTGTTGAAGTTCTGAAACTTTGAACATAACGTTTCGACCTTATGGTGTTTAGAGTTTCAGAAATTCGACAAATAGGAACCAGATGGATCAGCTCCAAACCCCTTCAGAAATACTGACTCCTCCAGTGAAGGGTTATTGGGGGTCCAACCACCTCTCTGTTTAAGGATCTCAATGTGGTCTCCAAATGAGATGTCTTCCAGAGGCAATAGTGGGGACCCTTCACCCTCAAAATCAGTATCCTCCATGACCTACTCTTGTGGAGTCCAAATGCCTCCTCTTGCACTTGCTCTTCCTAGGGACTTCCTTGGCAGGGTGCTCTGGGGAAGTGTCAGAAGAGACTAATAAACCCTGATGGGTGGTCTGGGGATCTTAAGCTGGCTGTCCCCATGGTGTAGAATGCTGAGTGTCCAAGCACAGAGACATCAGATTGAGGATCCAAGTGGGTTAGATCTGTCTGTCCTGTAGGAGCAGAAGATACCCTCTTCAATACCTTTAAGGCAGACCACTCCAGAGAAACAGAAAACCTCAGCACCAAAACGTCAAGCTTCTGGACCACTGTCACCTCCCTCCCTGATAACAATATTCCCAAGGAGGAAGTTGGAGCAGAGGTATCCAGTGCCGAATCACCAAGGTGCAAAGACCAACTCCAATAAGACAAGGAAGCTTCAGCTCAGAGAGTCATCCAGATCTGAAGTCAGAGATGAAGCGCTCAGAGTAAGCTTCAGATCTGAAGATAAGGTTATCTTTGGTCCTCAGCTAGATGGACCCAGATGCTTTAGATCCATGGACTGAAGCAAGAGAAGGAGTAAAAAGTGGTGGTGTGGTAGATGGACAGACCTCCTGACCTGAGGGGGGGTAGGATCTGGTAAACACCCATCTGGATCTGCACAAAGAGAAACTTGATCATTCCGTCCATATCTTCCTTAGTCAAACTTCTGAATGAACAAGATGAAGGAAGGGAAGGTGACTTTTCCATAAAAGGTGAAGGAACACTTGAAGGCACAGGATCAAGAGAAGGGGAATACCTGGTCCTTGGAAGAACAGTGGTACCAGTCAGATTTGTGGGTTTCTTTGTTGGATCCAAAGCAATAGAATCCATTAATATTTTTTCTTCAGATCCAAAGGAGAGGAACTTTCTGATCTTCTTGGATCTGATTTCGATCTCTTCCTAGAATATCTCCAAAATCAGGGCTGTGGAAGGCTTCAGAGACAGAGATTTGGACTCCTTAGCTTTAATCTTGGGAGTTCAGCCCCAGTGAGCTCCAAAGGATGATGGCAACAAACGTTTCAGGATAAGCTTGTTTTTCCTATCCACTAGAGCCCGGGAATTGAAACTGTAGTAAATACAGCAATCCTCCTGAAGGTGCTGCAGGCTTAAACAAACTGTGTGGGCATCTGAAGAGGCAACTTGTGCCATTACCAACAGGTGACATCTGCACGCTTGAGATATCCTGATGGGCCATGAACATGGGATGATACAGCTGACCATTGCACTGCTAAGGTCCACTGCAGAACCCACATGTGATATCTGGTAACAGACACTAACTGAATAGCCACCCCCATCGAGTCTAGCGCCTGCTAGATCAAGTGGGCAGTGGGATGATCTGGAACCAGTAACTGATGGACATGGTCCCGAATTATTTGAATTCTGCACAGGGGAGGTGCTGCAGTCTCTGACACCATGTGTAGAAGGACCCAGATAAACTCTAGGTTCTGACATGGGGAAAGATGGGATTGTGGCAAGCTGACCAGGATGCCTAGATCCTGAAAGAGACAGAGGGTATAACTGGTGGCCAGTGAATTGATGCCTTGTGGGGGGGCATGAGGAGCCAGTCATCCAGGTATGTGAAGACCTGGAAACCTTGCAGCTGGAGATGAGCTGCTACCCTTGCCATGCATTTGATAAACACCTGTGGGGGGGGGGTGAGTCCAAAGGGCAGGGCTCTGAACTGATAGTGCTTGGCCTTTAGCTGAAAAGTGGATCTCCTGGAGTGTCTATTTATTTTGATATAATATGCATCCTTGAGATCCAAACACATCCAGTTATCCTTAAGTAGAAGAGACAAAAATGGACTGAACAGTAACAATCTGGAATTTGGACTTCTTGACTGACAGGTTTCATTTGCTGAGGTCCAAGATGGGATGCAGGTCCCCGGTCTTCATGGGCACCGAAAAGAAACCAGAGTAAGTTCTGGAGCCTCACTGTCCTGTTGGATGGCTCTTTTATGAAGGTCTTGGACCTTGAGATGGGCCAACTCCCTTTGGTGGGTGGGACATCTGGGAGAGAACCTTGAACTGGAGGGGACTGAAAAAAAAAAAGGGTATTAAGTAACTCCTGGAAATTATCTTTAACACCAACTGATCTGAGGTCATACTTGTCCAGGCTAGTAGGTGGAGGGAGAGTCACCCCCCCAGACTGCCTCCAGGGCAAGACAGCCAGACTCAAAACCACTGAGGGGGCTTCTCCAAGAAGGGTTCTTGGGAACCCTGATTCTGCAGACCCCCTCTGCCTCTTGGGAGATGCCCATCAAATCCCCCACCCCGACCAGAAGAGGATTCCTGAGGAGCATCCTGGAAGGAAGACAGATCTGTGGAACCAAAGTTTTACTATCCCTCAGATTTTTGGAAAAGGATCATTGGAGTGTAGAGAACTTTACCCCCACCATGGGCAGAGTCTTTCCTTTCTACTCACTGTGGGCCAAAATCTGACGGAGGGACCAAAATCAAGGTTGACCCATCAAAAGGGGCATTAGTGAAGGACAAAAGTGTTCCACAAACCCACAAAAGCAAAGCCAGGCATGCCACCTAATGACAATGCCTGTGCCCACCACTTGAGGTGGCCTCCACCAAATTGGAGATCAACTTCAAAGCATTAACCTGGGAAGTTAGAGGGGACAGTTTTGGAGAGACCAATTTAAGACTCTCGAGGCAGCAACTGGGAAATGGAAATGGTGAGCTCCTATATCAAATCCTTTTGCAGCAGAGTGAAGTGTGCCATGTAATTGGATGCTCTCAGTTCGAATGTAGCAGAGGCAAACATGGGCTTCCCAAAACAGTAATCGCCCAAGAATCTTTGGGAGAATGGATCGTGGACCTCAGTTTAACAAGCTCCCTTCTTAGTCACTGCAGCCACCAAGACGGCATCAATGGGGATGCTCTTAAACCAAAAGGTCTTATCCTTGAGGGGGACTTAACTTGTCAGCCTTTTTTGGGAATGGTTCCACTGCATCCAGCTCCTTCCATGCTGTGTCAGCGAGGAATTGCATGAGCTCTTCAGCAGGAGAGACAACCAGGTAGAAGATGGGCCCGCCCCAAAGGCCTTCAAAAACTGGGCAGGGATTTTATAAGCTCTTCAGCAGGGGAGACACCCAGGTAGAAGATGGGCCCACCCCGAAGGCCTTCAAAAACCGGGCAGGGATTTTGAGGGTGTCCCCAAAAGGACACTTCCTCAAATGGAAGTCTGGGGCACCAGTCTTCTTCCTCAAATTCTGTGTCTTCCGTGAGAGACTCTCTAGGGGAGTCTACGCGCTTCCTCTTGCATGTCCTGTTCTGTGGAGGCTCCTCCACAGTGGGCTCTGGGGAAGATTGAGAAAAGGCAGGGAACCTTGAGGTGGGGGGGGTAATGCCCATCTGACAGTGGTCACGGGAAGGCTGACCATGGAAGGATGATGAGGTCTTCCCATCCAAAGTCAAGAGGGGCTGGGGAGGACCTAGAGGCAAAGGAGAGGTAACTTCCCAGCCAGAAAAAGGTCCTCTCTAATGCCTGGAAGTCTGACAGACAGGATGAAGCCCCCCTCTCCTCCCACATGGCTGCAGCCACCAGGCAACCCTAACTGGAGACAAGAGGATCCCCTTTGGCAAGCCCTTAAGCAGGAGCTTGTTCCTGCATTCCAGAAGAGCCCCGGGACTGAATTCAGCACAAATATCACATTCAAGCTCCAGGTGAGGCTCTCCCAGGCAATAAACACACTCCTTGTGCAAGTCAGAGTGGGGCATTTTCCAACTACACAAGAAGCATCTTTTAAAGCCAGAAGGCTTTTCAGACATTGTGCACACACACACAAAAAAACACACAAACAACCTTAAAAAGCTACTGGGAGGAAGCCTAACTAGACTACCACTAAAAGACAAGGGAAAAAGGGACTACCAAAAAGAAAAAGCCAGAGAAGAGAGGGAAAAAGTTCACTTACCTGTATCGAGACAAGCTTGAGCTACAGGATGCATGTCCAAGAGAAATCACAGCAAACAAGATCTGAGGGCTGTGGGTTAGCAAGGGTTTATGGGAAGGGCAGGGAGCTTGAGCTCTGGATCTCTCCTTTCAGTTGCCAGCTCAGATCTGACCAGTCCATGATCAATAATGGTACAGATAGCATCACATCAGAAAAATGCAAGTGCACTGTTAACATGTACAGCAAAACTCTACCCCTTGTTTTAAATTCATCATACTTGAACAAATTGCAGTGAGAAGAAAAAAAAAAAAAAAAAAAAAAAAAAAAGAGGGGGACCTTGGACTTTAACCCTTGAAAAGTGTAAGCTGTGTTGGCAGCTTATTTGAATGCTGATCTCCAGCCAGGTTTAAATGAAAATGCATCAATAGCTTGTTTATTAAAACTAAGGGCTCATGGAGAGTAAATGCATTTAAGTTGGTTTTATTGAGGAGCAACATTCAATTTTAAGTTTGAACTTATAAAAGTTAACTTTTAAGAGGTAGTGCTGGGCCGAGTGCCATGGTGTGGCATCTGGAGCCTGGTGGCTTGCTTCAGAAGAGAGTTGAACCTTGCATCTTTTGCTTGTAGGGTGGATACCTTGACTGCAAAGCTAGCCTCAGAAGAGGTTGTAATCTGACTTTTGAAAACTACTATGAAGTAAAATTGTTTTATGAATTGGGTGGAGCTTGTTAGGAGGCTCGATTATTGGTCTAAAATACTTTAAAAGTGAGTGTCATGTGATTGTCTGATAAAATCTTTCACATAAAAATATGAAAGTGCTGTGCTATCATTTTGTGTGTAAATTGGATTTTTAACTGAATTTTCCTTTTAAGTGCAATTCTGGTGCCTGGATTTCCAGCTTTCAACTGTTTGTTCCAAGTTTCTCACTTAGCACATACTTTGTCAGAAAAAAATTTCAACCCATTATCCACAACGTTAGCCAGCAATTCCATTTTTGAACACACACACCCCACAGTGAAGCTCATCCACCTATTTGTGGATTTCCAGAATTGCTTGGGAAAATAGGCTTAGTGACTTGTAAATAAATCACCAAACTGGTTACTTATTGAATTATCCAATAGTGAGTCAATTTTGAAGTAGGTGTTAATTTTATGTCTAGTTGCCCCTACAAAAAAATTCACCATTATTCCAATAATGCAATATCTTCTGAGAATAAAGAAAAAAACTGTCCATAAATACACCTCCCATTTGTCCAGCTTCATAATTCATATGGATTTGTTGTTAGATAACTTTGAGGGCAAATTATACAAATTGTTTCTTACCTTAGGAGCAACATGCTTTATATTCCTTTCACAAATACTTTCTAAAACTGCTAAAGATGGAGCTAATGGAGAGCTAAATATACTTGACCCGTTTAACCCTTTAATAATTACATCCTTAAACCACAAGGCAAGTTCAACTTAAATATGTACAGTTTTCATTCTTGCAGGATGGCCCACTAAATTAAATTTTGAAGGAATAAAAATGTAAAACCTAGATCCTTACGTGCTGAGGTTTTGTTTAAGTAATGTAGCAGTATATTATAAAACCTTTATGCCTGAAAACAAAGTTCTTAAGGTTTATTTGTTCCTCCATTACTAGCACTTTCTACTGCAACTCCAATCTTTGTTTGACCGGACATTAATCCTCAGGGCCAAGTTTGTTTTGTAATGATATTCACTCTGGCTATGTTCTAAGTTACTTGCTCTGCAGTCACGAAGACTGTTGGAAGTGAAACTAACTGGTCCTTTGAAATAATCATTGCACCTCAAATAGTTTTCATTGTTCACATTTACACTCTCCACCAACCTGCCAGATGGTCCTGTTGCTTTTGATTTTGTTTTTTTCTCGCTCAGGGACTTTGCTACGCCCTCGTTATTACAGTCATAACATCTTCTCAATTTTTTTCTCCTTTTTATCATTTCACAGTCCTTCTCTATTGTGTCAAATACTTGGAAAAAAAATAAATCTTGCAAGGAAATAAGTCTCCAGTTATTTCTTCTTTTAAAGTTTTTATCTACTCCTCTAATTTCATCATTTCTCTTACATTGTCTCTAACAAAATTACCCAACAAGGTAAATTCCCATCCAAACAATTGCAATAATTCTCCATGCAAAATGGAACCCTTGACCAGTTCAGCAGGAAATTTATCAACCCATAAACCTTTAGCTAAACGTTTTTTTGCAATCCTGACCTTGAAAAAGGTATTGTCCATCTATAACCTACTGTAATTAGATAATATACTTTCAAATCTAATGGTTCTCTTTCAAGGTATCAGAACTAGCCCCTTGTTTTAAACTAAAACAAATTACTGAACCAGTCATTCATTTCAGTCTTAAAATGATTCGAGTCTTTGCTCATAACCTCTCACCCTCAGTCATTCTGTATGTTACACTGGTTGCGTTTATAACATATGCTTGCTGATTCACCAGTGTCTCAGCATCCTTTTCATTAGTGGGATAAATGGTTACATTAATCAGTTCTTGCAATACAGTATTTCTAGTATTAACTTCAGCAGCATTTAATGATTTAATTCCTTTAATCCTTTAATTCCAGGCAATTGTGTAAGAATGCCATCCAGTCTGTCATTTGTCTGAGAAAGACAATTCAAATTGACAAGTCAGAAGGTAAAGAGGTTGACTGCAAATTAACTGATGGGGTGCATGCCCCAAGTTCTCCTGCTTTGTAGAGAACCTGTGACATCTCTCTGGTGACAAGAAAACAAAACCCAGTAACCAAACAGCAACAAATAGTCTGACCATGCCAAAAGAAAAACAAAAACCTAGCTACCAGTTAAGATCACACAACATAAGCAGTTTTGTCTATATTACAGAATATCATCAGGTTAAAAAACACTTCAAAAACATTGTATATACACAGTTAATTAATATGAACTAACATCAGAAAAGAAATGTACTTATTCTGTAAGACATCACACTTAAACAAGTAGAACAGGGTCAATGGCTTGAAAGACTAGTTTAAAACTACATTCAAAGCTTGAAATATTTCTTACCAGAGGTTACAGTAGGGAACATGAAAAAATTTACAAAAAGGAACAAAATCACCAGGAATGCCATCTGTAAAATAAAAAAAAAGTGTTTATTATACATTTCTCGCCTTCATTTACAGAACTTTGGATTACTTTCTATAAACTTATGAAACTAAACTTACATCACAGAAGTATTTGCATCCTTGCACAGATGATATTCAAGGAGACCATGTGATTTCGCAAAGAAAGCCTGGTCACAGAAATACATCTTTGAGAAAGTAAAATTTACTAATTTACAGAACTTGCTTAAGCTAATAAACTGCATTGAAAACACCAAGCATTGTTCATGTACTTTAAACAATACAAGCTTTTTGCTGCTTCACTAGCTCGTGTAGCTTCTGTCCATACCTCTCATCCTATTAGAGGAAGAAGAAATCTGGACAAAGCCATAGAAGTGGTACAAAGGCCCAAAAATAGGGAAATTTTTAAATATTGCTCTTTCAAACTTAGAAAGTTGACAGAACATGTTTTGCATTAGCATGAATTTAAGTATATGAAGTCTGAAACCCAAATGTCTATCATTTTCCAACTGCAATCTGTAATGATTTACCACTATTTTGCCAGAAAACCACAAGTATATGAAAAATGGACCAAACATCATCATCATCATCATCATCTTCCAGCTTCTCCCAGTTATGAGTTGCCACAGCAGAAGAATGGTCCGCAGAACGATTGGCAGTGGAGTTTTACGGTGTTGAGCTGCCAACCAGGCACCCAGCGTTCCACAGAAGGCATACACATGTGCACATACCCCTAGGGCCAATTTTAGAGTGCCCAAGCCACCTACAGCACGTCTTTGGGATGTGGGAGGAAAACGGAGCACCTGGAGGAAACCCACGCGACTGCAGGGAGGGCATGCAGACACTGTACAGAAGGTACCGCAGCCGCAAATCAAACCAGAGAATCTTTTGCTGTGAGGTGGCAAAGTTAATCGCCAAACCACCTACAAGGCCAAAATCTGGACATTTTTCAAAAATCTGTACAGTTGAAAGGTATACTTCTGTCTGCTGCAGGATCTGGATCTAATGTTCTAATATATATATATATAAGAGTAATATTTCAAAACATCTATCCGACCTTTGTTGCTGATCCATATCTCCACTGCAGAGGGATGAAAAGGAAAGTTATCAGTAAAACTGCATATGCTGGACAAAATTTACATTTGATTTTTATTGTTTAAACCTGAAATATTTTAAAGTTTAAGTTTATAATTAATAAAATCTATATAATATATAAACAGACTCTTTCCCCTGTTATTTTAAACTTGTATATTTATTGTTTGTGTAAATCACCTGTCTAATATGTTATTGTACTGTTTCTTGATACTAAATACTCTTTACTGAACTGCACTGATGCAATGGAGCGTCACTCAGTTGTAATTAGTCTACCACTGTAACAGTTTAATTTTCATAAATTTTATCTATGTAGTGGAACTTCTCTCCCCAGGACTGAAAATGGGCCATTTGGCCCAGATAGACATTCCCAGAATATACAGATATGTATCTATGTACTTGTCACATTGCAAGAAACCTGTGGAGAGGGTGATTGATAAATACACAGAACAGTAGAAAGTAAGATGGGAGATTAGCAGTTTGGTTTCAGATCAGGACAAAGCATAACTGACCCAATGTTTGCAGCGAGACAAGACAGTTGAGAAGATAATGAGGAGGAGGTAGTCTAACTTGGCTTCCTAAACTTGGAGAAAGCATATGACAAAGTCCCAGGAATACCGATTTGGGCAGTACTGTGGTAGTTTGAAGTCCCAGAAACATTGGTAGAATTAGTGCAAGCCATGTATAAGAACCCAATGACTCAAGTACAAACACTTTTTGGCCTCACAGAGGGCTTTCAGTTGGGAGTGGATGCGCATTGGGGTTCAGCTCTTCAGCCCACTGCTATTCATACTGGTGATGGGCTAAGTTAGCAAATAAGTCAGAGGGGACATAAAGATACTGTATGCAGCCGATGTGGAATTACAGCCAGACTTTGATTAAGAACTTCAAAGGTTAGGGGAATGGAAAACTGAAGGCTCATGGGATGAAACTGTGTATAGATAAGAGGATTGTAATGTGAGCAAATGGTACAGTTCAGAGGAAGCTGAGAACAGAGAGGGGAAAATAGTGGAACAGCTTCATGTATCTGGGAGTGGTGGTAGACGAGAAGGGAAAGCAGAATGAAGAGGTCAAAGCTAGAATCAGAGTGGCTGCAGCCAACTGGCATAGAGTGTCAGGTGTAGTATATGACAGAAGAATGCCAAAGAAGCTGAAAAGTAAGGTGTACAAGACAGTGGTGTGAGCAGTACTACAGTATGGTGCCCAAACCTGGGCAGCAAAGAAAGAGTAGATGAGAAACCTAGAGATGGAGATGAAATGCCTGAGAAGGGAGGCAGAAGGCAGTCTGGTAAAGAAAATTTGGGAGAGACAGGAAGAACACAAGAGTAAACAAGAGCATTCAGCAAAGATGTGGATGGATTGTGTAAGAGAAAAGCTGCAATAGACATGCATGAAACAATATAAATTGGCCAGACATGGTGTGAAAAAAATCAGTCACATGCAATGCATCAAATATGTAATATGTGGAGTGTTAGATCTGTAACTGACATCTATGTACTTTTTGAAATCTTGGTTTAAAAATAAGGATATGTATGACCATACATATCTTAATTCTAGCAAGTACTGGAGTATCTGAGTGACACAACTATGTTAAAAATATCCATTTAACTAGTATTATGTCTATACGTATCACACCACACACAGTAGGAAGTACAACAGAATTTACATATTATTCCCCAAGGTACAGTAACTGGGCTAGATTGGATCAAAATTATATTTCTCAAGAACATGTGCATTTATTTGAAAGCCTTGACATCAAATAACTTTTAGATTATGCACTTATAAAAGCCAAGATAAAAACAGAGTAATAAAGTGAAAGAAAGAAACACTGATGCTTTCCCACATACCAAGTAAAACGAAATATTTCTGGATTAGGTAGTGAAAAATTATTCAGGAGTTATAAAAGATGGTCCATGATTCAAGTCCCTATTCATGTGTGTATTTCTTTAGGGAGGATAAAACAAAATGGAGTTTAAAAATAGGGTAGAAATAAAAGCTAAAGACATGCCAAGAAGTAATAGGAATTACTAAGAGGAGCCGATAAAGGTTAAAGTATTTTTAGAATAAGGGGAATCTCATAGAATAGGAGAGGCACAAATACAGACTGCAGAAGAAAAGTATTTGGATGATATGCATGAGTTTAGAAAAACTGTTAAGCAACTGTTTTTGAACCCAGATCCTTGAAATTTTAATATCTTTATAATTCTCTTGTACCTTTTTATATATACTTTATGCAAACATATTCATAAGTTTTAAACAAGATGGTGTTACATATACGCATTTTTATGTTTCAAGGATGTGGGTTCTAACATAGAATGCTGTTGCTGAGGTCTTACATGTAGTACTTAAAAGGATCACTAAAGGGAACTCAAATGCAGTTTTTTGGGTCAATTCCTGGATTTTATATGTAGTTTTAATAGGAATGGATTTATATTTTTTTACTCTATTTAAGCCATTTATAAAATTGTTTTTGAAGTTAAAAAAAATGTATAGGATTTTAAAATGCTTTAACATTTGTTAATAGGTTTTAGGTGAATGTGTTGTACCAGTATGTTATTTTAGATAAGTAGGCTTGAATTTTTACTGTACCTTTAAACTTTGTGTCTCAGTTAATTGAAATGATGGGAACTATTCATACAGAAAGGATTTTGGTTACATGCAGTCCACAGCTGATGAAGGTTTTAATGAAAATGTGCTGTATAAAGAGCGTTGGCTGAATAAAGTTGGAATTACTCTTATCAGTAGCAGAGTTAGTTTTCTGGGTGCCTTTGACTATTTCAAGTACTTTTTGGTGCCTTTGGCATTTTGTTTGTGTTTTTAAGTTTCTTTGGCTATGGAGACAGATTCTAGCTCTAATAAAAAGAGGAAAGAGGGAATAAGGAGGAACAAGCCAGAAAGGTGATAGTCCAGTTCAATTGATAGACCTATTGACTCCACTCAGTGAATCAATGATAGAGGTGGTTTTGAGAGCCTGGGAGGGAGAGAACCAGAAAGTTGAGAGTACAAAAGGCTCTAAACGGCGTGAAAACTGCAGTAATGGAGACGCTATTTCTGTAGAAACAAACAGCCATTTAATACCAGCAGCCTTGAGAAATAATGACAGAGAGTGAAATGAATGAAAATGATCTTCCTACCCCACCACCAGGTTAAAAAAAAGGACAGACTTCTCTTGCGGCTTCAGTGATGAACCAAGCTGACATTAAGGACTGGTTTACAGGTCAGCCATTCTATTAATTTTAAAAGACAATGCAGTTGAACCAGTTCCTATGAATGATGCATATAAAAAGTAAGCTGGCCAAACTTTCTAAGTTAATGCATAAATACAAAACTTTGGACATAGAAAATGCTTTGGTTAATAGAAAGATACAAAAACTGAAAAGAGATATTAAAGATAAAAATAATTTGAGCTACCCTAACCATACAAGTTTTGGGAGAAAAATGGAAGTGAAGCCATATTTTTAATGCTGATGAGGGGGAACAAGTGAATGATTTAGATTTATCTGACTACTCAGCTTTGAGACGGTCAGAGAGCATTAAAAATAAAAGGGAACAATCAATACCAACAAAACTACCAGACAATGTTTTTTGGAGAGGGAGGGAGGGGGAGGTACTGAATGTAGCTGGTACCCCTCACCCCAACTTGGAAAAGGATGATGACATGATAAAACATGATGAAAATAATGAGTTCAGGTTTACAAAAAATGGTTACAGTATATACAGTTTTAGTGGTGCAGTGTTGAAGGGTGAGCATTTCAGTAAGGACTGAAGTTCATACCTTTTGTAAACCATACTAAATGTAAAATGTTTACAAGAAAAATTTACTTTTTATATTTCCACAAGACAATGATAACTTCCAAAATGGACAAACTAAATTAAAGAAAAGGAGTGTTTAACCCCACACACACACACACACACACACACACACACACACACACACACACACACACACACACACACACACACACACACACACACACACACACACACACACTTAAATTAAGAATTTTGAGCAAGTGGTTGAAATAGATTCTAAAAGGTTACGCCAAGGTCAAATATAAAGCATATCTGAAAAAAAATGTCTTGTCTGACCTTAGGAATAACAGAAAGGTGAGAGTTATGAAACCAGATAAGGGAGGGGATACAGTTATAATGGACACACTTGTATATATGAAAGCAAAATGAAAGATATTTTGATACAAGTAGATATACAAGTGTCCAAGAATGAAATAAACATAGCATACAGAAGAATTGACATGGCTTTGGAAGACTTACATTTGGAGGGTTATGTTTCAAGGATCTGGGTTCCAATACAGAATGCTGTTGAAGTCTTACACGTGTAGTACATAAGAAACTCAAATGCTTTTGTCTCAATCCATGTAGTTTATATGTAGTTTTAATAGGAATGGATCTATACATTTTTACTCCATTTAAGCTATTTATAAATTGTTTTTAAAGTTTTAAGAAACTGTATAGGATTTTAACATGTTTTACATTTGTTAATAGGTTTTAGGTTAGTGTGTTGTACCAGTATGTTATATTTAATTTTTACTGTACCTTTAAACTTTTGTGCCTTAGTTAATTGAAATGATGAGAACTAGTGGTGTAAAAGGATTTTGGTTACATGCAATCCACATCTGATTGTTTTAATGAAAACGTACTGTATAAAAAGAGCATTTATGTTTTATTTTTTTGGCTGCATAAAGTTGGAATTATCCTTATATCAGTGGCTGCGTTAGTTTTCTGGGTGCCTTGGAATATTTCAAGTTTTTAAAAGTAGGGCAACCGCCAACATGTTGGAAGATAGCTGTGGTACCTGTATTACCCAAAGACGGTAAAGACCCATCATACCCAGCTTCATATAAATCCATTTTAATTTTAAACCATGATTATAAAGTGTTTATACCTATACCAATTAAAAGAATGGCAAAGGTGTTGCCAAAATTGATAGATCTGGATTGTTGTGGCTTTGTGGAGGGGAGGCAAACATTTGACAACATTAATAAAACAATGATTATCTAGGGCGACCATGGTGGTGCAGCAGTTAGCGTTGCTGCCTCACAATTAGAGGTTCTCCGGTTCAATCCTCAGCTGGGGTGTCTTCTGTGCGGAGTCTGCATGTCCTCCCTGTGGTCGTGTGGGTTTCCTCCCAAAGACATGTTGTAGGTGGATTGGACACTAAACTGGCCCTAGGTGTGATTGTGTGCTTTCTGTGGAAGGTTGGGCACCAGGCTGGCAACTCGACACCGTAAAACTCCACTGCCAATCATAAGTGGACAGGTGATCCGCTGTGGCGACCCCTAACTGGGAAAAGCCAAAAGAATAAAACAATGATTATCTAGAGAAAAAAAAGTAGAATGTAAGAGAATGCCTTCGTTGTTGGTGGGTCTTGATTCAGAGAAAATATTCAGAGTAAGCTGGGATTTTATGAGTAGGGCAATTGAGGCATTTGCATTCCCTGATACAATAATAAGATTACTCAGGACAATATATGAGGGATTGCAGGCAAACGTTAAAGCAGGAATATTCTTTTCCATTGTGTCTGAACAGAGGACCCAGGCAGGGGTATCCTCTTTCCCTTTTATTTGTTTTATAGCCATTGGCAAGAAAATAAGGGAATTGGAAATTCAAGGATAGGATTGATATGTTGATCAAGAAAAGCTGGCTTTATTTGCAGATATTTTGTGCCCCAAATATCCAGAAAAATTACATCTCAAACATTTTAAAGTGGTTTCAAGTCTTCTCAGATGCTAAAAAAGTTATATCGGTTAATTATGTACCCACACAGGAATTGGTTCAGTAATGCCAATATGTTTAGGGAAACTATAAGATGAAGTATTTAGGAGTACGGATTAAAAAGGTTTCTGTTATGGCAGGGTATGTGAAGAAAGACTAAAAAATACAAAAACTGAGAAACTGAAAGCTGTTATTTATGGACATGGATAGTAAGGTAAAAGTAGTGAAATTTGTTTTAGATCTTTTAGAGTTTGTATATAGCTCAGGGATATTTTTATCAGAGGAGATGATGTGGACAATAATTAACAGCTGAAGGAATTTATCTGGGAGGGGAAGAGGGCAAGAGTTAAGTGGGATAAGCAGATTTTTCCTATCAACAAGGCGATTTAAAATTACCTGATATGAAGGGATATTTTAGAGCTACACAGGTAAGGCTGATATACACAAGCAGAATGTTATACTTCAAAGTGGAAAGGCATGATAATGACTTTGGGGGGGGGGGGTTCGTAAGGAGAGTGTTGAATTTTTAATGCAGATCCTTAAGAAGAGAGAGTAATAGCAACCATGCAGAATATTATATTCATAAAGTATCAGAAAGTATACCAAGAACAAGCCAACACGAGAATGGAGAAGACATTTTGCCAATAGGGATATCTGCAAGCAGGGATTCAGAAAATAGCCAAGGAAGGAACCATGGTGTTTGGAGCAAATTAAAAAAGGAAAGGTAATAAGAGAATGGAATGAGGCCAAGACGACAGTGAGACTGAAGGCAGGGGACTGTATCCCTACCAGGGATGGATATCGGAGTTTTGGCAAAGAGAAAGACATGCTCTGGGAAAGATTTTAGTCAAATCTAGAACAAAGGTTGCTGTTAAAAAGGGATAATTAGTAGCGCGTATAAAATATTGTACTGTAACTATAACAATCAGAAAGGATTAGGTAGAGAGAAACAGGGAAAGCAATTTACAAAGGTACAATGGGAGTTTATATGTATGGTTCCCACGTATGCAACAAAGTCCAGATGGTTTAGAGCAGACATGTCCAACATGCGCCCATGGGTCACATGTGGCCCTCAGAGCTCTTCCATGCAACCCTCGACCGCTAACTGCAACATCGATGTATGCATGCCCAAAAACACTTTTGGGTTTTTCACTCTCGTGACCTGTAACTTTAATGTCCGTGTGCACATGCGCCAAAGCACCCTTCTAGTTTTGATTTTTTTTGCGCCAAAGAAGGGTCAGTGTGTTTACGCCATTATTTTGCATTGAAACATCGGTGTGTGTGTTCTCACTGACAAGGGACTTTGTGTATGGATTTTCTGCCGTTGCCTTTGAAAGGGACAGCACTTAACTGTGTTAATAGGTAAGCACGGAATGAGTGCATGCATGCATGAAAGAAGAATGTTTGTGTCCGTGAAAGCAGAAGAGTGTGCGAGTGTGTGTGTGTGTGTGTGTGTGTGTGTGTGTGTGTGTGTGTGTGTGTGTGTGAGAGCGAGAGAGACACACGCTCAGAGGCTAACTATGATCAGTCTACCTACCGAACAAACAAGTTAGCTCACCAATATATCGTACATTAAAAGTAAACTTTCATTAAATTGCTGCTTTCCTGACAGGGAGAGTGTTGTATTGAATATGAAATCATACCTCTCAACTGTATGGATTTTCAAAGACTATCTGGATTTTTCTCTCATCTTCCAATTTATGTCTTTTGCTTAGGAAATAAAAGCAGTCATCCAAGGTATGCAGTTCCAGGGAGTAAGAATGAGACAGCAGCCTAGGATTAATGGGTCAGTAGTGGATTGACTATGTGGGACTGTAGCATATAAAGTTGTATTGTTTTCTGACAAACAAAAAAGCACCCAGTACTGTTTTGTCATTGGTGGGTTCTAAGCCGTGGTAGATTGGACAAAAGTAAACATAACTTTGGTGGATCATCAATACTGGCAAATCAGGTGGGCACAATGTCATTTTTTTAAATGTTGGGGGTTTTAGTGCATGTGTGTGCTTATGTGTTTGGGAGTGCTGCAACAGTAGAGGATTATTAAAGACAGAGACTTACCGACTGTGGAGAATGTTTGTTTCAAAACCTGATACTTGGGTACTAGGTATGCCAAAAGTAGATTTAAGACATAGCTTCTTGCCATTTACAGTGGATGGATATTTACATTTAATGGACAATGCTAACAGTATGACTGTGGGCCTGTGGGGTTCTGAAGGATGCCAAGTCTACCACTGCCAATGTCTGTAAAGTGACCTGGGAATGGATACTGGGATGTTACTGAAAAAATACAATAAGTGGGCTTAGAAATATAGTTTAATTAAACAAAGTGCACTTGCAATTTACAGGTCATAATTTAATTTATTTCAGGTAGTCTAGATCCTGGTAGATTAAGTACAATTAGGGAGAGCTGTCATTCTGGGGAAATAAGCAGCCCTAGTTTCAGTGAAAGCACAGAGGTTGTTTGCAGGTAGGCAGTTGCAGATGTGGATGCAATGTGTTTTAATTATTTTTAATGCATTTGTCATTTCAAAGCATGGTTTTCTTTGTTGCAAAAGAAGGCAGGATTGAATGAGCCATACAATGCTTAACTGACAATGATGGGATAGAAACATAAGTAATGTATAATGCAGCCACAGTTATTTCACTGGTGTCTGTGATGCATAACTATTTTTGGGCCTGTGTCCCACTTATTTTTTGCTTTGCCCAGATTTCTTGCTCTAAGGTTGAGAGGTATGGTTCCATACTAAATCCGAAGGTTGTATTTACCTTGGAAGACTTTTCAGCATAACTATGAGAAACAGAGCCTTTTTAATATCTCTGCTTATTTTTAATATATCTGCTTATTTCCAATATAAAACTGCCATGTAACTTTGCAAATAACTTTAAGCTACTTTGGTTCGAACATAAGCGTAGAGTCCTAATGTGACTTTGATTTCTTGTAGCAGTCTATGGTTTACTTATCACAGTAACTTTTCTGTGTTTCTGGGTGTGCAATCAAAGTAATAGTTTCAAAGATCCTTGCTGTATACTCACCTTTACATATTTGATATTAGTAGTATTAAACTAGAATACTAACTATAATGTACTGTCCATTTGGGCCCCTTAACTATAATGTACTGTCCATTTGGGCCCCTTATATTACTATCCAACTCTTGTATGTTTCCAGACTGTGTGTGTATATGTATGATATATATATATATATATATATATATATATATAAAATTCCCAAGCATTTTACTTGATTGCATATTACCAGACGTATACATTCATTTAATACGTAAACTGTCTGAGTATGCATACAAATTGTCTAATTTTTTGTATGTTCTATAGACATAGTTCAATGTGTTCTATCTGGTACACATGGCACAAGAGTGTGAAAAGGTGGTGATAACATTATGCATCATAAATGATTCTCACAGTTGTATTTAATGTATAATACAGCAAGAGGATGATTAAAGCAGTATTGAGCATTTTAGTTATGTAGCATCTACCAGTGTTGTTTTAGTAGTTAGATAATTTAATATCATTTTACACAGTATTTTTATTTGCACTGATTCATTAATCACAGATGGATCTCATTATTTATGAACAGGATGTATTTGAATTTACTAGTCCATGACGACGTACGCATCCTTAGCTGGAAGGCTGTATTTATCCTTTTGGATTAGTGATATTGTATAACCTTATTCTATCGGTTAGTTCTATCTTGTTTATAGTAGTATCATTCACTTGGTGGTTGGACAATGGATTGGCTGCTTGAAACTCATGGCAAAAAGTTTTTGTATAAGAAGTGTGTTTTTAAAAGCTGATTGAATAATTATGCCTGTGTCAAGTGTTTGCCAAGTAAATGTCTGTACGTTTTGAAAAGTTTAAAGGTCTGGTGAGGCGGTTAGTGAAGGCGCTTACCTAGTGCACGAAATAAAAGACTTATACTTTTACTACGAGACTGGATTATTGGAAGCCTGGTGGTTGCCTCTCTTGGTTTTCTGCCTTTGGACTTTACATAAACTATACATTACAGTTAGCAGAGAGGCATTTGCTCTGGTGCGTGTACAAATTTTTGTCATTTCCATAGTTTTAAAGATGTTTTCCAAAAATAAATAAATGCATAATAAATAAAAATCCCCTCTGCACTTTGAGCTATTAAAGTCTTGCAATTTGTTTTTTTTTTCCAAAAGCGAAGGTCAGCATTACAGCTCAGTAAACTGTCAGTCTGTGAATAACTTCTGTACAAATTAAAATGTCTGAATGTCAAATGGCTTTAGATTGGAGGGGAGTTGTATGTTTACTCCAGTATGTAGTATGATCCTAGAGAGTATATGGATTTCTTACCGATTTACTTTTTTGCTGAGCAGTTGTTTGTTAATTTTTGATGGTCCTTTTGGTGGTGGGAAATTGCATGGATGAATCCATCTCTATTATGATTTTTTTCAGGTATTTTGACTTCCAGACAATTTCATTCAGTGAGTGTCATGTGATTACTGAGGTTGCCTATTTTACAAGTAGGGGGCTCTGTGTGTGTGTGTGACACACACACATTTGATATGTATACTGAATATATTTTTGCAAATGGAATTCTTGGTTAAATAGGCCCCTCTTCTTGGGCAAGTAGACTTGAATAACCAATATTAGATCTTAGCCATCCAGCTAGGAAAGGTTAGTATCCAGTCTGATGAAGGCTATGCTACTTACTCAAGGAGTACATTTATGGCTGTCCATCCAGCCATCCAGTTGTGTTGCTGAACTACATTGTTTGATAATGAGAGGAGCTTTTTTTTTTTTTTTTTACAGAAGTTGAGGGTGTGTGTGTCAAGAACCTGTCCATACAAAGTGGCTTTTTTATGTTGCAGTGAAGGCTGTGGTCTTTGTAGTGAGCGTTTTAAATATAACCAGTATTTCTGAGGTAGAGGAAGTCTCTTAAGGCAGGATCTTTCTTAGCCTGGAAAGGAAGCCGGAAAGGAAGCCAGTGATGAAATGTATAGGGTCCAGTGAGAGACAGAGGAAAGCAAGAAGCTTTTTAGTCTGTTTGGATAACTACGTGAACTCAGTCATTTGACCTTTTTTGTCAGAAATGGTTGTAGTCTTTCTTTTGTCAGGGTGTTTTGCGGAGGCACATGCCAAAAGGGGCATTGCACTCAATAATGGCTCTTGTAAAGGAAGAATACAGGGATGTTATGACCTCCTGGTCTCTGGATGAGATACCCTTACTAATGAAGTGGGACATGTAAAAAGCCTTCCGTACAACAGAGACAATGTGGTCAAGTCAGATTTCTATCAACCTGGGTGCCCAAGCAGCTCACAACTGATGGCATGCTTACATTATTATTTATGTGACAATTTGGGGGTTGGGACTCTCCTCAAAAGGGATGATACATTTTTTTGGCATTTAGCTTGAAGCCATGTTTCTGGCACCAGTTATTTGTTTGGATGAGACAGTTTTGTAGTTTATTCAGCATTGTTTTATTAAGTCAGTAATGTGAATTCTTTACTTTATTGCAAATTATTAGTTGGCTTATTTTTGTGGATTATAGTGTTGTAGGACTGCTAATGTTGACATTTTATGTAGTTGGGCGGCTGGAGTGGTTTTCCCAGTGAGAAATGCTAGTGCTGTAGTGAATATCTGTTTATTTGTAAAAAAAAAAATATATATATATTAACTTAGAGTTAACTGTTAGATTAGAGAATTAGAATTAAAATGAGAATTATTTTAAGACCAATATTAGGCATTTATTACATTTTATTCATTGTTCAAATACACCTACAGTAAAAGCCGGGATTAGAGTTGTTTTGCTTGGAAGTGTTTGCATAGGTATTTTTATACCCCTAAGCAGCCATCAACACATTTTTCCTCAGGTAGATACCAAAAATGTTTTGAGGTGTGATGGGAAGAAAAAAGTACCTGTTAAGTACAGTTGTGTTACACTTACCATAAATGTAGATGTTCCAGCAAATCAATGTTGTGGTTTGATTGTTAAGGCTTCCTTCCATGCAAAAGCCTGTGACTGTCGTGAATTTCAAAGCCTTTACATCATCCCTAGACAATGGACATCTGAGGACTGATGTCTGGATGCCAGGGTATAAGGGGGCATCTGCTGGTGCCACCTTCAGGTCTTTCTAGTCTAGGCTATGAGAATCAGACTGAGAACACCACAACCCTTTCAAGATGTCCCAAGTCTTGAGATGGAGAGAACAAGGAGTGGAAAAGGAAGGACTAGAGGTAAAAGGGAATGATGATAGATTAAGAATACCTACCAGTCCCCCAGCCACGGGGGACCCAGCAGATAGATGATTTGGAGGTTGGAAGTTGGTATGGCAACATTGCTCTACTCTGCAATTATGTAAGTATAACATAACTGTATTATGTTCTTTGTAGTCAATGACGTGGTACAGATTCTTGTGAAAAAATGCTGCATTACTGATTTTTAGGAGTAATCTCAACGTTACAGTTTGGGAGGTTGTCTGTCTGGTTGCTCCTGGGTTAGCCAGTTCTGGGTAATGGGGAATAGCAGTGGGAAAACCTATATTAGCATGGTACGTAGTGCCTAAATGGTAATGCTTGGTAAAGGTGTTGACTGTGGACCAGGTGGCAGCATCCAGGATGGTCTGAATAGGGACACCTTTCAGGAAGGCATAGGTGACAGCACATTGTCTCATGGAGTGTGCTGTGAAAGAGGCTAGTAGAAGTTTTTCATGATGAGCACAGCAACAGGTAATCCATTTTGAAAGTCTGTTTGGAGACGAGTCTATTTTCTTTTCCTTCTGCAAAGGCCAGTGGAACTTGTTCTGCTCTTTTGGTCACTTTATTCTGTTAAGGAAATACCTGGACTGTTGGTGCACATACAGGGAATGCAGGATTTCTTCAGCTTTATTTTGGGGGTTATGAGAGCACTGTCAGATGAACTGCCACATTCCAGGAGAGTTCTGATACTACCTGAACAGGAAAAAGGGGGTTAGTTCTGAGAGCAACTCTATTTCTGAAAAACAATGACTAGTTCTCTGGATATCAGGGCTTGTAGTTCTGAGACCTGCCTGGGTGAAGTGATTGCTGTCAGCAGGGTGTTTTTTCCAGTTGAGCATTTTCAAAGGAGCAGAGGCTGTTGGTTCAAATGGTAGTAGGGTAAACTTTCCCAGAACACAGTTCAGGTCTCAAGAGTGAGCAGAAGTTCTCTTGGATGGTCTTAGGTGCATCACCCTTTTACAAAACTGTTTCAAGTGGTGCTGAGAATAGATTGGGGAAGTAAGGAAGGTAGGCAGAGATGACAGAAACATGTACCTTAATACTATATTAAGAAAGTCCTCAGGACTGTTTGACCAAGAGGTATTCTAACATTATGTTTATGCCAGCATGAGGTTGCTTCAGAGCCTTTTTCACTTCGATAAGTATGATTTTCTGGTAGTTTTTTTTTTTTTTTTGGCCTCTCTCAACTTAGATAGCACTTAGATCAGTTTACATTACAATCTCCTTGTTGTTAGTTTGAGCATGTTCAGGTGTGGATGAGTGACAGACCCCTCTAGCTAAGTGAGTAGATCTACCATTGGAGGAAGGTTGTGCTATCTTCCATCAATGAGTACCAACAGCAAGGAGAACAGTTGCTGCCTTGGCCAGAAGGAAGATACGAGAATCATGCTTGGCCTGATTGATCCGACTTTTAGCAGTATCCTGAGGATCAAAGTAATGGTAGAAAGGTATACAGGAAGTCATGAGTCCATTTGCAGGAAAAAGCATACGTCTTTCATGTCCCCTTCTGGTGGGTTCTGAAGCAGAACTTTTGTACTTGTCGCCCTGATGAGTGGCAAAAAGATTTTACCACAGTATCCCAATTGGTGGGTGAGGTCCAGAAAATTCTCTCTTCGGCATCCATTTGTGGTCCAGAAAGTTCCTGCTCAAAAAGAGTCTATGGTATTGTTCTGGCCTAGGATGTAGGATGCTATTAGTGCCCACTACAGGTCTTGTGACAAAGAGACAGAACTTTACTGGCAGACAGCACAGGGGGTTAAGAAGGATTTTCCCCATTGTTTGTTTATGCACCACATAAATGTGGTATTGTCTGTCAAAAATCTAGAGAGTTCCTGAGATTAGATTGTTTTGAAATGCTCTTAGCCAGAAACACTGCCAGCATTTCTTTCTGGTTAATATGCAGTTTCCTTTGTTCTGGGGTTCAGATTTCCTGTACCTTCAGCTGTTTAAGTGTGCTCCCCAGGCTGTATCTGAACTGCCTGAGGTGAAGGTTTTGTCTGTCACAGGCAAGCAGGAGTCTGGCCTGGGTTCTTCTGGATGGCATCCTTCCAGCAGAGCAGTTCCCTTTTCAGGTAAGAAAAAATAGGTACCGGGGTTTCTAGAGGCTGACAGTGCTGTTCCCAAGTGTCTTTTAGGAACCATACGAGTTCTCATGTGCAGTTTTGCCAGAGGGGACTATTAGGATGCAGGATGTGATTTATCCTAAAGCCCGTATTGTCTTGTAGACTGTGTCTGCCTTAAAACTAGGTAGTGTATGTAGGTTCAGGAAGGCATTCTTGTCTTTGGGTAATAAGGCCTTTTTTTGGTACTGAATCAAATAGCGAGTGCAAAAGCAGGATTCTTGTCTGTGGCTGAAGTTGGGACTTATGCATTTTGAGAGTGGGGCCTAACTTCTGGAAGCAGTCCAGGTTTCTTACAGGGCTGTTTGAAGTTCTAGGATGGATTTTCCTGGATTAGGAAATTATCCATGTAGGAGTAAATGTGAACCCCTAGAGTTCTGCAATGGATTATAATGGGAGCAAGCCATTTTAAGAAAACTTTGAGAGCAGTGGATAAACCAAATGGTAAAACACAGAATTGGTAGCGTAATCTGGCTGCCATAAGCTGTAGATTTTCTGTGTGCCTTGGTTATTGAGATGTGAAAGTAAGCATCTTTCAAGTATAGATGGACCATACAGGCTCTCTGAAAGATCAAGATTAAATATTTTTTATGGTTAACATCTTGAATTTTGGAATGTTTAAAAACTACTTTGACACATCCAGTGTTGGTTTCCAGATGCTTTCCTTTCTTGGAACCAGAAAAATCTTTTCCTTCAGGAACTGTTTAAATGCATCTTTGTTGCAGAAGTTCTAGTAAGATTGAAGATAGAAGCCCCTCTTGGTCCTTTGGTGGTTTTTGGAATGCCTAAGAAGGGAGATAGGTTCTTTGAACTGAATGAAATAGCCTTTTTCTACAATACTCAAGACCAACATGATAAAATGAAATATTTAGGAGTATGGTTTTTCTACAATACTCAAGACCAACATGATAAAATGAAATATTTAGGAGTATGGATTAAAAATGATTCTAGTGTGGCAGCTAAGCTTATGTGGGAAGAGACCAATATGAAACTGAGAAAATGGAAGCTTAGTTATATAGATATGGGCTTCATCTGGTACGAGAAGATGGAAAGAGTCAAGTGGGATAAGCCGATTCTTCCAGAACAGGGCGGATTGGGATTACCCAATTTGAAAGGGTATTTCAGAGCTACATGGTTAAGACTCCTGTACATAGCACAAGCAGAAAACTATAATTCAAAGTGGAAAGAGATACTGATGAAATGGGGAACCTCAATAAACAGAGACTGCAGGCCTTTAAAGAGAACAATAATCATGCAGATTATTATATCCATAAAGCAGCAGAAAGTATTCTAAGAACTAAAGCAACATGGGAATTGAGAAAGGTTTTGCTGATAGGGATGACTGCAATTAGGGATACAGAGAAGAGGCAAGAGGGCAGCCAGAATTTAATGGAGAAAACTGGCAAAGGAACCAAGGTACTGGGAGCAAGTAACTGCAGAGGAAAAGATGATAAAATGGGAAGACGCCAAGAATTTATTTGGACTGCAGGTTACAGATTTGATATCAATCCCCGATAGTAAGAATTTATTTGGACTGCAGGTTAGAGATTTGATATCAATCCCCGATAGTGAAGGCAGAGTATACACAATGAGAAAGTAATAGGGGGTCATAAATGAAAACAGCAGCACTGGTAGAGTTTTTAATAGAATCTGGAAGAGAAGCGGCCATTAAAAAAGGAATGATTAGTAGAGCATATAAAATACTGCATGATAACTACAAGAATCAGAAGGTTAGAAAGGATTGGGAAGAGAGACTGTATAGGCAATTTACAAAGAAACAATGGGAGGATATATGTATGTCTCCCAATATGCAACAAAATCTAGAAGATTTAGGATTTTTGCCTGGAAATGTTTATATTATTTTGTATGCCCCAAGTTGACTCCAGAGAATTTTTCCTCAGGCAGACAGTAAATGTTGGAGGTATGAAGGGGAAGAAAGAGACGATTAGGAATATATTTTCTGGGAGTGCAGTGAGTTGACAGATTAAGGATTCCTTGCAGGATGCACCGTCAGAAATGCTGGGTGGGCAGACTGGTCTGACGAGGGAGGTGATTTTTCTGAGCTATGATACAGAATTGGAATGGCCTATAGAATCAGAATTGCCTAGACATGGTAAGGCCTTGCTGTATCTAATAACGGTGGCTGCCAAAAAAGCAATTACTAGAAAATGGAAATCAAAATCAACTATACTTCAAGTAGTGAATATACTAACAGAGATAAAGCAGCTGGAATTGAGATCTTTAGAAAATGGTAGGAGAAAACTACTTAGGAAAAAAATGGGAATTGTGGGAACAATACATACAAGGGAGGAATGAGGTCTAAAAGGTGGCAGGACTTAATTGAGCTATGTAATTGAGTGTCGGTATGGTTTGCGATATAAAATGCTTGCAACTAGGATTTGGCTTGTTTTCATTTATATAAATGTATGATAGCCTATGTAGTAAGTAATGGTTTAATAAAGACGTTTTTTTTTTTTTTTTAAACAAAGGCAAGAATTTAATAATTTATGTAATATTGCTTAGGTTATTTGATATACAGCAATATATGTGAAGTATAAGGTTTGTCATATTAATATAGTTTGATTAATTTTATACAAATGTAAATTTCCCTGTGTCACAACTGATAATTCAGTAAAGATTGAGAAAAGAAAAAAAAAAAAAGCCCCACTTGTCCTCAGTGATGAGTTCTACTTCTGTAGAAAGGAGGAGAGTCTTTCTGCTACAGGAGAGGAGAGGTGTGGGTTTGAGGAAGGGAGGTTTTGAATAGTCAAAGCTGCTTTCTAGGGTGGATAGAGTCCCTGGATCCCTCGGGCTAACAGAATCAGATCACCACCTTCTATGTCTTGGTCTCTTGCCTCGTGGAAGACACCCTTTTTCTTGCTTTGGAGGCAGCTGTCAAGATTTTGATGGATAATTCCTGTGATATCTGGAGGTGAGAATTAAAATTCATCTGCAGTTCTGATTAATTTCCCTTTATCTAATTCTCAAAGACTTTCGCTGTAGGGGGACCAAATTCCTTATTCAATGGAGCATCCAGCAATTCTGCCTTGACTTGGTCTGAGAAAGGTTGAGTCCTCAGCCAGGCATGTCAACGTTACAAGCAGCTGCCCTACATTATGCATCAAGTGCATCGTAGCCACATTTCAGTTAATGTCTGCCCACCTGGAGAGATGATTCAGCTCTCCTTTGTGTGTCTTTCTGTAGGTTCTTGTCTGTTATGCCCCCTGCTTTAGCACTGACCTGTTATTGTAAAGATTCAAAGTACTTTAATATATGGAGTTGGCTATTAAGAGTCCTCAAAACCAAGGCAGCAGATGTATAGGTCTTTTGCACTTAGAGGCACCCTTGCAGGATTCAGTAGTACTGAAGGATCTGTGAAGGGGTTTTTGTAATGGTGCTTGCAGGTGTCAAGCACTCTATGTAAAAATGTTCTGGCATTCTAGGGGCAGGCAGATGAGTCAGGGTAGAGACAGATGTCCTCAAAAACATCATCAAGAACCACATGAACCAGAGGTTAGCCAATGGCCTGGGAGATTGTAGGCTTAGGAGTTCTCTGTAATGGGTTTTGGGCATGACAGAATTTGTTGCTCTCCCAAGTAAATGCCTCTTTCATCTTGTGCAGGGTGTTCCAAAGGATAAATTCTCAGGGAGAAGAAACAAAAGAAAAGGTATCAGAGTCTGAATCAGAGAAAGATTGGGAAGGGAAGTGTTCAGCACAGGAAAACTCAATCATCTTCAGATTTTGAATCCTCCTGAAGGTAGACATCCCTCTTTTTCCAGGGGAGGCTTCTGGAACAGATACTGGTTGCTTGCTGGGTTCCCTGAACTTTATAAAAGCCACAAACTCCTGAGCCAGCTTAAGCAGTTCCTGTGCCTCAACCTGGGCTGAAGCACATGTTTGGGCATCCAAGGTTTTGCTACCAAGGCATCGGTTTATGGGTGGATGGATAAGGCCTGTGTCCGTTTCCCTGGAATTTCTTTGCACATGCCTACCAAAGGAGTAAAGCCTTCTCCCTCAGGTTGCAAACACAAGCATCGGAAGCCAGAGCCTGTGAAGCAGCTTTCAACCCAACCAATATTGGTGGGAGCTACCAACGTGTCGCACCAGGTGGTCAGGTCTAGTGGTTGTAGAACCACAGGGCCACAAAGGCACCTTACACGGAGTTGTCACTCAACTTAAGTGAGGATGAGGAAGATACACCATTGTCATACTTCATTTTCTTGTCTTTACACTTATTGGGTAATAAATTGGCTGAACCAAAGGGGTGCAAGTACATGGATGTACTTTCTGAGGACTCCATATGGACTGCAAGGACTTCTGCCTATGCTTAAGAGTTTTGGAATGAAACTTACCACAATCCTGATAACTAGATAAACACCATGCTGACACCCCAAACAGAGCATCTGACTGATGGACTGTAAGTGTTAATGAAATTGGAGTAGCGCACTGGACTGCATGGCTAGAAAGAACTGAAGATGGCAATGATGGGCACCCCCTTTTATACCTTGATGTTCAGACCTCAACCCTCTGATATCCATTGGCTAAGGATGATGTAAGCACTCCCAGAATTGAGTCAGTCATGGGCTTCAGCATGGCACGAAGACCCAAGAATCAGAAATACAGCATTGACTATGAAGAAAGTCATATGCTTTGGGAGTGTAAGGAGTTAGTATACCAAGTATTCCATCAGAAATATTGGGTGAGCAAATGGGTGTAACTAAGGAAGTTATTTTTAGTTGGGATACACTATCTAAATTGCCTAGACATAGTAAGGCTTTGTAAAGTTTAATTTTGTTCGCTGCCAAAACAAAGCAATTACTAGAAAATGGAAACCAAATGTCTGAACAAGCTGTTACTATGGATTATAAGAGAGATAAAAGAACAGAAAGAAGGACACTTAGAAATAAAGTTTAGGAGGAGTGAGGTTAAAAGGGAAGGCAGAAATTGAGTCATTTATGTAATGTTGGACTGATAGTTATAAAGAAGATAGATATGTGATGTCTAATGTATGTACATGGAAAAAAAAGTGTTTATATATGACTTTTTCTGTGTTTGTCTGTCTCTTAATAGATAACTTAATAAAGGTGTTAAAGAAAAATTTAAATCAGCCTACCCTGTTTTGTTATACCCCTTCTTCTGTACTGATCAATATGGAATCTAAGTCAGCTTTTGCCCTTTCCGTAGCCAGTCTGATAGCACTATGAATTTTAAGGTAGTGTATAACTATCCCATGCATACCAAAAACACTGACTCCTCACAGTAATTCAGTATGTACTCAACTTTGAGACCAACTTCTTACCTTAGAACACATGCAATAAGCACATCTCACATTGCACAGAACACTCCTCTAAATAAACGTTGCTGAGGTTGTAAAGAGCACAGCTTAAAACACTTCAGACCTTAGTTCACACAACAGACCCATATTCACCCTATACATAGTACACATATCTCTTAAGAGTCACAAGTGTGAAGACTAAGCCATTACTGCCCACTAAGACTGCATCTGACCATGGTAATGTTTTAGTAATAGGCGACATATTGTCAGGCATACAGACATCACCCTCAGCAGGCTGGATATAAATAAGGGGACAGCTGTCTTTCAGAAGTCAAGATCATGGCTGTAACAAGAGCTCTTAGATCCCTCCATTCTAACCCGATAATGCTGTAGATGGGGGTGAATGATCTTAGGCACTCTACCCAGTTATATACGCAAGAGGGTATTAGTGGCTTCCTATGCATGTGTCTTAAGGCAAGAAAAGCACTGGTCTTCAGTGGTACTTTGCCATCACCCACAAAGATGCGAAGATTGAAAGATGGCACAGTTTACTTTAATAATTGGCTATGTATGTCATTCCAAGGGATTCAGTATGTGTCAGCTTGGAATAAGATGGCTGACAAGCATCCCTGCTTTACCAGGGATAGTCAACATCTCCCTTACTAATGCTTTCACATTTTAGCTAAAGCCTTTGCCATCCCCTTAGTATCTTTTTTAGGCGGAGTCCATCAGATGGACATTCCAACCCATTGGGAACACGTCTACTCAATGCTAAAAGTCTTAAAAAAAAGATAAAGGCCCAACGTGGAGGCTGTTCTGCAATTTGAATATATTCACATGTATGTAGTTAGAGGCATGATTTCAGGACAATGAAAAACACTCCTATTTCTCGGCAGAGTGCTTATCATATCTTCAGACCTACTGGAAGTTTTAAGGGAGTATCAGTATTTGTCAAGCTGAAATCCCCAATAAGCCTAGCACCTTCATATATCAGAACTTTAACTCTCCATCAATAAACTAACTGACCTGCACTACCAATGCTTGGCATTATAAATGCCAAGTTTCTTTTACAAGTAGCTAACCATCTTACTAGGGTCCCCAATATTCTTGATTTAGTTCTCACAAATATGAACATTTGCTCATGCCTTGTTAAAGGAGATCATACATTAGTGACCTTTTCCTTTTAAGCCAGTGATACTTCTCCCTAATGTATTTATACTAATGTGTCTGTGATGGCGTATCTGCATATTGGAGTTCTTAGTTTTACAAGCCACTCTCAGTCTTAACTATTTTCAGTACACCAAGAAATGGCATAGGCTCTCAAAGGATATTATTTCCTACAAATAGCTGTTAAGCTATTTGTCCAAACACATCACACCGAATGACATTTGACTACCTTTATTAAACTTCCATAACATAGCTTTGATCACCACAATTTATTACAATTGGACATAGTATAGTTGATTCTAAACACAGCATAAACATCCTTGTAATGTTAATCAGGGCAGCGTACCTACTCATCCTGCCCCAGTAAGCAGTGTCCATACCTCTGCTTGCTTACTTTACTTACTTATGAAGCAGAATCCCATCTCACTTCATACACCATTCATTGAATTACCTTCTAACCAAATAAGCAGCATCCTTACCTCAGCTTGCTTATCTATCTAGCAAGCTTCCTCCAGCTGCACATTTTCCTTTCCCCCACTTCCTTGAAATGAACATCCAGGCACCAGAGGGGAACAGAAGAGGACAAGCCTGTCCCTCTCCTCCACCAACCAGCCTGACCATGCTGTTCCCTCCCTTCTACCCAAACTAGTTCACCAACTACCTGCCATAAAGGGAAGGATTAAGTCAAGCATCATTCGGTGTACCCATCACCTGCAAATTACATTAGATCACAGTCATCAACCAGATGACTTAACATACCAGCACTGAAACTAAACATTACCCGTGACCCCACTACCACACCAAAACACTCAAGAGAATACATTTCCTTTTAGTCCGCTTCCTTCAAACCACTAACCATGGCTCACTTCTAACCGCGCTGTGGCCGCATTATACCTCTATGGGCCACTGTCCAACAGAAACACAAATGTGACAGATCCAGGCTGCAAACCTGTGCTGAAAGTGTATGGATTGCTGAAGGAGTAGGAGTCTAAAAGCCACCTCTGACATTCCTAACCTCTGTTAATCAGCTGCCGTTAAATTGCCAGGAAACCAGCAGTCTACAAGCCTTGTTAATCTGCTCATACATCCACTTCCAAAACTTCGTCCATGTCATTTTCAAGCAAGTGAAAGCTGAAGTGGAGAATAGGGTCGTAAAAAAATAAATAAAAAAATAAAAGTGGATAGGGCAGTTACTCTTACTACACGACTATATTAAACTGCTAACATGACCTTAACACTCATGTAGCACTGCCATACCTCTCAATCTACCAAGCCAGTGTGACAAACGCGGGAAGAGGAGAACGATTTCCAACTACTGCTCACACAAATCAGCGACAGTGTAGTGTACTGGCTCACTTTCAGTTCTGCGCAGGAGTGAGTGTGGCTCCGGTAATTGGCATGAAGTTGCATATGAAATGAGGCATGATTGACATGACATTCATATTAGGCACTGACATCATGCATACAATTAATGTGATGGAATGTAACACAATTGTACTGTAAAATAAAACTACTCCAAGTAATGAACTTGTTAATTTATTAAATATTGTAGGAATGAATTAACTATAAGTACGACAATGTCAAATCTTACATATTCTTATAAATCCTGGCTTATATTAAGTGATCTGCTTGAAAATACTGACAAAGTTAAGTTAGCATTTACATATATATTCATGTACATAGTTATGACCAAGATTATAAAATTTGAGTTTTGAGGAAAAAAATAAATGCCTACCGATTACAGCAAGACCATGTCTAACATAGGGGGCAAGATGCTCCTTACACCCACTGCTGTGAGACCTCATAATTACTACATTTAGAGACGTGAAGGAAATGGGCACAGGGGGTCTTCACTCCCTGAAAACAGTGCAATGTTAACCCTCCCACATGGAACTAACTCCAAAGAAAGTTAGTTTGATGGCTACAGTGCAAGTGAAACTGGTTTACAAACAAGTCTTAATAGTGTTGCCATAACACGCAGGCAGAAGTCTTCTTCCTGTAAGACAGCCTGCATTCTTATTTAATGGCACATCCACAAAATCTGTCGCTCCACTGATTTAATGACAAAAAAATGGAACAATTTTTACATTGACCACATGGTGGCACTGCATCTTCTAGTACAAATCATTCTGCATTTCATGAACAGCATGCCATAAAATACAGCTTTTCAAACACTGCTAGAAAAAGAAAAAATCCTAAAAAAAATGGTTTTGTTTAAAGTTTTATTCTTTACACAACTGTTTGCAAGGGACTAATTTAAAACTGAAAACTGATCCTGCATGCACTCCTCACAAAACAGTTTCATGAAGATAACTGGGTGTCTGCTCTAAGATTCAGAAAGTCAAATATGTGAAATACAGTTTTTCACAGTATTGCTGCCAAGTTAACTTCTCAGACCGACTCAAACTTGATAAACTAGGGGGAAATACAAGAAACTCTAGAGTCGGAAACAGAATACATATTCATTCACACCGGATGAATATTGAATACTTCCAACTAACGTACGAGGGTTTTGGGCGGTGCTTGCTACTGCGCATCTGGTGAGCCAGTACACTATACTATCGCCACACAGACTTGGAAAGCCCCACACATCAGCGTGAATTTCCTGAAATGTATGCAGCCCAAAGCAACGGACCGAAACAAGAGTCAAATTCAGGGCATACAAGAGCTAAAACATAGACTAGTATTTGTGTAGTGAAACCCCAGTACTCCAAGAGTTAAACTATAAATGACACTAACAGTATACAATTATTAACTGCACCTGCTAAACATGTGTGCGTATGAAATCACCTTATTCGCTAAATGTGCTTCAGCAGTACTATACAAAATCATCATCTGCCGGTGGAACAGCAACATTGAACATGCATACGATGAAAGTAGCAGCTGCCCTTACAACCCTATTATACCATGACCCCCCCCAAAATGTGCACGCTGATTGGCCAGCGTGCACATTGTAAATCGAGTTATACTAATGGAAAAAGGTCCGGTCGCCCGCACTTTTTTCCATTAGTATAACTCTACTTTTAAAACACTGTCTCGCTATGTTAAATGGGTTTAACATAGCGAGACAGCTTTAAAATAAGCAACGGAGATCTCAGTTGCTTATTTTAAAGCTGTCTCGCTATGCTAAACCCATTTAACATAGCGAACAATGTTTAAAAAGCAACGGAGAAAGCAAGATCTCCGTTGCTTTTTGTTCGCTATGTTAAATGGGTTTAACATGGCGAGACAGTTTTAAAATAAGCAACGGACATCTCCGTTGCTTATTTTAAAACTGTCTCGCTATGTTAAACCCATTTAACATAGCAGATCTTGCTTTCTCCGTTGCTTTTGCCCACAGCTCTGATGTACTGCGCAGGCGCGCAGTACATCAGAACTGCCGCGGATGCCAGACATCTGCGGAAGGGCAGTAAACAGGCATTATACTATGCCATTATTTAAGAAAAGTAATAGTTTCTTTTCTTAAATAATGTTATGGTATAATAGCAATAACCCACTTCTGGGTGTGGGTAATGCTGTATTTACCCACGGTTGGCTTTGTTTGGTCCCTCGGGCTTCGCCCTTGGGACCAAACCACGCCAACCATGGGTAAATCCAGCATTACCCACACCCAGGCGTGGGTTATTGCTATATTAACTCACCTTTGCTTGATTTTAGGAGGGGGATATGGCTGTCTACACAGCTTGTGTAGGATTACCACCTGTCCCACTTTGCAGGGGACAGTCCCTCTTTGGGCAGTTGTGTCTTGCAAAAAATGGCAAATGTCCTGTGATTTTAGGACACATTGTCCTATATTTTCTTTAATAGCTGCATAAAACAGTTATTTTGTATCCGAAACATCTAAATGTTATAAGAAACAGAATAAGCAACTAAAATGCTACAAGAATAAGCTTTTATTTAGGCAAAAAAGTGAAGTCATGTCCTTTGTACTGGCCATGAGTAGGCTTTGCCCTGCAAAATCTGACATTTCTACAAAAGAATGTCCCACTTTGTGCATTTGAAAAGGTGGCAATCCTACTTATGTGCATTTAACATTCTACCCTCTCAATCTTTCCCTTCTACAACTGTCTCAAGCCCCCTTGTGTAGTCGCGGATTCCATCCCTAGCATTTACTCTGTTAGTTTGTTCCTTGGTTTATAGTTGGCTGAGTTGAGAAGCCGATCGTGCATGAACCTCACCACTCACACACACCATACCGCATGCATCTAATGGATACTCAACCCTTTAACAGCCACTTGCGGAAGCAGAGCACCCATAAGGAAACTACTCACCAATTCCACTTCACGGGAGCAAAATAAACAAAAACCATTAAACAAAATGGATAGTAGAATAAGGTTGCCATCTTTTCAAATGCCCCAAGTTGGACATTTTTGGTATAAATGTCAGATTTTGCAGGGTAAAACATACCCATGGCCAGTACAAAGGACAGGACTTTTTTGCCTAAATAAAAGCTTATTGTCTGTAGTTTGTTTGGTGGTGTTCCTATTGAGGTGTTTGGACCAATAAAGCATCTTTACATTTCGGGACCTGGATTTATTTGTACTTGGCAGAACAGCAGTTGTTTTTCATTTACAAGTTTGTTTTTCTTCTACTGGCTCTTCAACGTTCTTTTAGTTTTAATGGAGCAACTACCGAGTGCAGATCAGGGTCCGCGAAGCTCCGAAACGGGAGAATTGCGTAAGTTGATTGGACAACTAACGCAACTGATAGCAAAGACACCTCTCAGCCAATCCTTTGTTACGCTTGCCTCGTCTATACAGCCTCCAGGGAACCAGGAAGCCTTACAGAAACCGGCTGCAATGAAAGAGAAAGTAAACGACAATTTTAAACATTTCATTTCCAATGGAGAAGAAAACGACAACAGCGATAACAGCCTGGATGGCTTCCCTCATATAACTGTGGACAATAATATTACTAATACTAATGAATCTGAAGTACGAGTGGTGAGACCAAAAAGTCAAAGAAGGCAGCACCAAGGTGCTACGGATACACAAAACAAATTTTCAGGTACACAGAAATTATTTTCTGACTGTTTAAAGGTCAAATATGACTTCAATTTTGAGCATGGCTCAACTAGATATAGCACGACATTTGTTACAATGCTGAATGACCTTGAATTCTTTTTAACTAAATATAAGACTTTGGACATGGACAATGACTACCTTAAGCATTGTATTTCATTAAACATTGTTCCTAAAGGGTTAAGGGTTTGTAAATACCCTAACAATGTCATTGAGGGTTCTGAATTTAACAAAGATTTAATCTCTATTTTTGACAATTGTGGTTTTAATATCATGCAAGCAATTATCAGAAACAATGAGAGATTGATGGAAAAGTTGCAGACTGATATTGAAAACATTAACAAAGCTATTTTGAATGATTTATCATATACAGTTGAGGCAAACAAAATTAAGTATCAGAGTGTGTTTAAGAATGTGGATGTAAAGTGCAAAGAAGTACAGAATAGAAAGATAGGAAAAATTAAAAGAGACCAGGAAGAATATAAAAACAATACTCAGTATCCAAGACCAAAAACTGCATATAGAAATGACTATGGGAAATGGGGTGAACAAGAAGTGTATGGATGTGAATGGGGAGAATTTGAAGTTGATGAACAACAAGAACAACCCCTAGATTCTGAAGAGTACCCCGCCATCAGAAGATCAGAGAGATTATTGAATCAAGGAAAAGTTTATTATAATTCTAAAAACTTCAGGGGGAGGGGGGGGGGGTGCATTTCGGATGAAACACCAAAACTGGAACCAGTAGATGGTATCATTAACAACAAGTATACTTGGACACTGAATGGTTTCAACATTTTTAATTATTCCAAAGTTTCTGTAGACAAGAGTTGGTTTGACTTATTTTCGAAAGGGTTTACTTTTATTCCCACACAAAAAATGGATATTTTTAAACTGTTGATAGACATTAAATTGTTTATCCGCAAAAAGAATTTGGAACTTTGGTTTAAGGGTAAATCACTAGATTGTGATACCTACTATTTTAAAGCGAAAAAGCACTTTTAACCCGCCAACACACCCTCAGCTTAGAAACTTTGAGTCTAAGGTTGAGAATGAAATTAGAACCCATTTAGCAACAAGACATTTTCATTCCAATTTAACTCCAGAAGAAAGAAACACATTAAGAACTATTAGTGACAATTCAGATTTGAGAGTAATGAAACCCGACAAAGGGGGAGGGGTGGTTGTGATGGACACAATCCAATATGAAGGAAAAATGATGGATTTATTAAATGATTCAGACAAATAGGTTAGGGTGTCCATCAATGAAGTCAACATAGCGTACAGAAAGATTCAGGTATTATTATATGATATGTTGATGCAAGGGTCCATTGACAACAATACCTACAAATTTTTAACAGTAGAGAAACCCAAAATCCCATGCATTTTTGGCATCCCTAAAGTGCACAAAAATAGCCTTGATCCCCCACTCAGACCAATAGTGTCAGCTGAAGGTTCAATAACAGCGCCTTTAGCTAAATTTGTTGACTACAAGATTAAGAACGTTTTAGAAGGCAGTGTCAACATTTTAAAAGATTCATGGGAGTTTCTGAGAAAGATTAAACCTTCTCTATATACTGAGAAAATGGCTTTTGGTACCATGGATGTTATTGACCTCTTTGGGTGTATCCCACATGATTTAGGTTTACATTGGTTTGAAGAAAAATTAGTAGCAAGTAAAAAGTTGACACACACAGATTTTAGAAACACCCTAACCTTGATGGAAGTAGTATTAAAAAACAATTTTATCTACTTCCAAGGGGAATATTTTAAACAAGAAAAGGGTGTTGCAATGGGGGCACATTGTGCACCAGCTTATGCCAATATTATTATGGCTTTTTGGGAAGAAAAATATCTTTTAAATTCCCCTCTTTTAAATGAATGCACTTTATACACAAGGTTTTTAGATGATTTGTGTTTTTTCTGGAATGGTAGTAAGGAACAGTTTTTTAACCTTTTAACTTATGTAAACAGTACATCTACTTTTTTGAAATTTACTTGTAGCTTTGATTATCAAGAACTTAGATACATAGATGTCTGTATAGGCAAACATGAAGGAAATTTTACATCACGTATATTTAGAAAAGAAACCTTTTCTAATTCATATCTGCACTACACCAGTTGCCACCCCCCGCACCAAAAGAAGGGGGTTGTGAAGGGGCAACTTGTGAGATTGAGCAGAATGACTTCTGATAAAAAGTGTTTTTGGAAGAGACTAACCTTTTAAGGAATTTATTTTCTCAGAGAGGTTATCCTCTAGAATTGTTTAATAAGGTGTCAGAGGAAGTTAACATCAAAAGAGTAGACTCCTTTGCCCCTATTTTGGGCAAGGAAGAAAGGCAGTGCTCTGATCAACAGTTGGTTGATAAGTCCAGAGAAAATAAGACAGGGTTCATCACTTTTTCTAGTGAGCAATCAGCATTTGTAAGAAATATTTTTTCTAGGGAATGGAATTGTTTTTCTAATATTTCAGATCTTGAATATATTTTTGACAATGAATTAACTTATGTTTACCGTAAAGGTAAAAGTATCAAAAATATTTTGGAAGGTGGCTTGAAAACTCATTTTAACAACAAAATTAACAAACCAAAGAAAGGGCTATATAAATGTGGAAAATGCAACTATTGTTCACATTTATTTTGTGGAGACACCCTGTTTTTTACAAGCAAGGAATTTAACATTGCATTTAAATACATTTGCTAATTGTGATACAAATGGAATAATTTATATTGCCCTTTGCAAAAAATGTCCATCTTTTTATGTAGGAAAGAGTGAAAGAAGGCTTAGGCAAAGAATATACGAACACCTTTATGATGTCAAATTAAAAAGTGACAAAAATGCACTTAGCAAACATGCCTTAAAATGCAATACTTCTGGCTATCAATTCTTTATTTTAGAAGTTGTTCCCACTAATCCCAGAGGTGGTATGTGGGAAACATTAATTGAATATAAGGAATTGTATTGGCAGCTTCTTTTGGATGCCAACCATAATTTTGGGCTTAATGATATGGTATCCATAGCCCCAGTCTTAAAACTGAGGGCAGCAAAGCTTTAATTTACTTTCCTTGCTATGTTTTTCAAGATGTTTTACTATTTTCAGCCACAAGATGGTGCAATGTTGTATCTTTAATTTCCATCCCTAAAGAAGAATCAATTAGATTTTAAAGTGTTTTATTAAAATTGTTTTAACATATTTTTAACATTTTTTAACTATTTTAATGATTCAGGGAACTTAATGTAATTAGAAGTGATACATACATATATATTTTTTAAATTTGGGATGAGCATCTTTAAGAAAACTATGGATTTTAAATTAATTATAAGTATATTTGAATTGTGATGCAAAATGATTGGTTAATTTTATTTTAAATGTTCATATAAATACACCTACTTTGTTATGGTTTAGACTACTGAAGAAGTTGGCGACGAAAACGTTTTGTGGAATAAGTTATTTGGATTGTTTTTTCACTAACAGCCTGCAGTTTGTTTGGTGGTGTTCCTATTGAGGTGTTTGGACCAATAAAGCATCTTTACATTTCGGGACCTGGATTTATTTGTACTTGGCAGAACAGCAGTTGTTTTTCATTTAAAAGCTTATTGTTGTAGCATTTTAGTTGATTATTCTATTTCTTATAACATTTAGGCGTTTCAGATACAGAATAACTGTTTTATGCAACTATTACATAAAATACAGGAAACAATTTTGTCGTAAAATCTCAGAACATTTGCCATTTTTATGCAGGACACAACCGCCTAAAGAGGGACTGTCCCTCACAAAGTGGGACAGGTGACAACCTGAAAGACTGCATATCCAAAACACAAAAATGGCACCCACCAACCAAAATTGTAACTACTCCCATCCACCATTCAAAAGGCATTTTCTGCAAAAATCTGTGCTGAGTCTATTCCTATACCGTAATGAACTTGTAACAATTCCCAAACCAAGCAACCAGGCTGCTTGTTCCATCGCACTACCAATAAACCAAGGAGGAACAAAACACAGAGCAATGTGAAGTTTCTTTGTTTACCGTCCCTCCCTGCCATTGCGCATGCGTGCACCCCCTTCCCTCCCTCACTGTCATTGTGCACGCGTGTACCTGGAGCAAACATCAACTCCACAAAGCTCACCCAATGGGACCCATCGAACTTTAACTCTCCATCAATAAACTAGCTGACCTGCACTACCAATGTTCATCATTATCTGCCTTTTGTATTTTCTTAAAGAAAAGGTTCCATTTGTGTCAGTCCATCAACTTAATTTTTATTTTATTTTTTTTTTTTTTTTTTACATTTATTTATTTTAATTTTAAAACTTCTCCTTTTCACTCCTTTTCACTCCTACCACTCGAGCCTCCCCATTTAAACTTCAACATTTTGTCTAATGACACTACTGTTATCTCTCCTGACAACAACTAAACTGCTAGGAATAACCAGACAACAATCTTACTTTTGATCAACACATCAATAACACCATCAAAACTGTTAATAAAAAAATAGGATCATTATACCGTATCAAACCTTTTCTCACACCTTCTACCAGAGCTACTATTGCCCACTCCCATCTTATATCTACTCTCTTCTATGCCTCACCAATCTTCACTAACCTTAAGAAGGCCACCCTAAATAAACTAGCAACTTGTTACAATAGCATTGCCCGATTTGCCACCAGCAACCCTTTCAAAACACACCACTGTCACAACCTAAAACTCCTAGGCTGGCTTGAGCTACAAAACTGTCTTTTGATCTCACAACTTACCATTGCTCACAAGATACTTTACCAACCTTATAATACCCCTATACTTTCTCAACTTTTAATCTCTTACAATAATCTTACCTCCCTTCGATCTTCTTCCAAACTCATGACCAAATCTGTAAAGTCCCATAACCTAGCTGGTGACTCTGTTCACTAATACTATAGGAAGGATATGGAATCAGCTACCCACTGATATCACTCTAACCTCCTCCTTACCTCTGTTCAAACAAAAAATCAAACTATTTCCAAAATCACTGGCTCTGTTCCTGTAGGACTCCTGACTAATCTCTTCTTTCCCCTCCTCCACTAGAACTTTACACTTTACTTAGTAAATATACTTATTCCTTCTTCTTATTGCCCTGTTGCTCTCCGTAATGCTCTAACCTACTCCTTTTTCTCTCCCCTGTCCTCTCGTACACATTCTTACCCTTCTCCTCTCCAGACTACTGCTTCTTTCCCTCTTCCTCCTTTGTATTCCCTTCTTATCTCCTGTTCTACTTCTCTTCAACATTTTTTGAAACCATGTTGCTAATCCTGACTTTGTGTAATGCTTTTACTGAACAACTATTTTATAGTATGTTCCTTAGGTATTTCGTGTATTTTTTTGTTTGTTTCATGTTACTAAATGTATATTCATTTTGTACTTAATTTTTTATTCTGTAATTGTCCCGTTGAAATTTAGTATGTGTGGAGCTTTTCTCCTCGGGCCTCTACTGAAAATGGACATATATCCAGCTAGACTAGCCCGGTTAACAAATGTAAAATAAAAATAAATAAAATAAAAACTTAATTTCCCTCTCTCTCGGTTTTTCCCGGTTAGGGGTCGCCACAGCGGATCACCTTGTCCGTTCATGATTGGCAGTGGAGTTTTACGGTGTCGAGTTGCCAGCCTGGCACCCAACCTTCCATGGAAGGCACACACGCCTAGGGCCAATTTTAGCATGTCCAGTTCACTTGCGGCAGGTCTTTGGAGATGTGAGAGGAAATGCAGACTACGCACAGAAGACACCCCAGCTGAAGATTGAACTGGAGAGCCTCTTGCTGTGAGGCGACAATGCTAACCGCTACACCACAGCAGCCGTCTTAAATAAAAAATGAATATGTACATAAAGGTTCACTGTTATAAGACAGTTATCCCCTGACATTTATTTCTGAAATTTTGGTGTAAATTCATCCTCTACTCACTGAAGTATACAAAAGTGAAATCTAAAAACATAGTATTGTTTTATATTAAAAAAAATAATGTAACTGAGGCACTTATTTTGTTAAAAGCAGCTTCCCACATCGGATGGTAAAGTATATGCACAATACACAGTTTAACATTGCCTTTTTATGTTGTACACCAGCAGGAAGGAACTACATACAGTAGCAATAAAAATGCACTTTACTTTGTTATATTTGTTATACTTAAGAAACAGATGATCTGCTGTGGCAAACCCTAACCGAACAGCCAAAAAAGAAGATCATTCATACTTTGCTAAATATTTTCCTGGCTGTAATTACAGATTTTAATAGTGTTTAAACTGCTCCTTTACCTTCTTAGTTTCCAATCACAGTAAGATAGGAACACTCTTTGAACGGATTCAATCACTTCGTTTTCCATCCACTGCTGCTGAAGATTGTAGTAAAATGAAGTCGCGCTTCTTGTTTTAAATAATAATTTGCTTTGCCAGAACATTCCAACAGATTTTTAGTAACCACCCCTTAAAGAGACAGGCATCTTTTCAAGTTTTGTTGAAATATGCTTGAGAAAAACGCTTGAGATTTAAAGCTTTAGCTTATCGTGTAATTTGTAAAATAAAGATCAGCCTTTGTCATGTAAATGTTGTGGTCTCTCAGGAAAGTAATGTATTTAGCAGTAACTTCCTGCGTGGGTGTGTGTTTCTTTCTTAGTAGGATGCAAATGCACCTGTTTATTATAATGCATTTGGTAGCTTGTCAAAATACATTTTAAAATAAAAAGCACACGTCCCTTTACACAAAGGGACATCTTGTCTTTAGATGTGTTATATGTTGCCGCTTGTATTCAGCTCCTGACATATCACACACATGCCTTCACAGAACTGTCTGGCAGCTGCTAACAAAATTCCTCCTGTAGTCCAGGGTTTGACTGCCTGACAATGCACAAATCATGCTACTAGACAGTGCTTCTGGGTCAGTCCTGAAGAGAGACAGTTGTGTCTGTTCTGCTGGCTTCACTTGGGTTAACAAATAAATGTAGGGCAAACTCATATTTACTGGTCTAGCAACAGGAAAACTAATATTTGGAGGAAGTTTGTTTCCCTCCTTACTCCCACATGATGTTATGCACAGGTAAAATTGCTGAACAACTCTCAAACGTTTCAACATTAGTGTCAAATCATACATGCGCATGCACACACATGCTTAGAAGCCTTCTGATTCAGCCTTGTTAGAATCATGAAAGCATTAAAGGGAAATGTTAGCTCTTAACTGGAATTTCAGCCCCAAACCTCCAGCATTCTGTAATATTATCAACATCTAGGGTGTAATACGTGAACATTATATAAATGGCAGGCAAGCCAACACTGACATTTAGGATATTTGTGATAACTGAGGCATTCCCTATCTGGATCTATGTGTCTTCAATTCTATAGATATACAAAAGGGGTAGTACACAAAGTCTACAAATTATGGCAAGAGATAGATAAACCAGTGGCGGCTGGTGGCTTCCAATCAAAGGGGGGCTGCAGGAGACAGCTGAATGGGTGGGACCAACAGGAAGGGGTGTGGCCAACAAAATGGGTGAAGCTATAGTACAGTGGGATCAATGCTGGACATACTTACTAATTTACGATACAAAATGCCCCAACCGATATCCTAACCTCCATAAAGACTCATAGTTGGCCAAAATACCATCATACTGTACCCATTGTCATAGCCAGACATTCTCAAGAGTAATTTCCTTATTTCTATGCACATTATATTTTAAGCAAATATGTAATTTTCCAGAAAAAGACACATATGGAGCAGTACCAAAAAGCTTAAGCAAATGTAAGTTAGAGTACCACTAAACAGAAATGATATTCCAGGCATTCCATTTTACATGTACTGATTCCGAGGTACCACAGATACTGATTTAACACCACAATGTGTGTGTACACTGCCTGCTTATTTTTTAGATTATTCTAATGTAAGCCCAAGCAATGTACTTTCTTAATTATATAGGTGCTCTGAGACAATACTGCCAAAAAAATGGAACTGCAGTGGTCGTGCTAATGACACCCCCGAAATACTATGACACTCAGACCTCTTGTTCTGGGAAAAATGTTGAGTACAACAAATGAGAAAAATATAAACACTGCTATTACTAATAATACAAGTTTATTTCTTTTAAATACACACACACACACACACACACACACACACACACACACACACACACACACACACACAAAATTAATTCTGCTCTTATGGTCTTAAACACATTCAGGCCCTTTAAGAAGTAAGCACATCAACAGCTGCTTTAGAATGTGTGTCACTACTGACTGCTTGCTGCTGCTAACCAGTAAAGTGCACTAAATATGATCACAACAAAGCACAGTAAAACATATGAAACACTAATCCTTAGTGCAGGTGCATACCCTGCCCTGTCATAAAACTATAAAAATCAGTCCCATCTTCCTGCTGGGACTAGCAAGCTATTCATCTGATATACATTCTGTCTCCAACTTCATTCAAGAGTGTAAAATCATTTTATGACTTAAGCCACTTAATTTGAGCTGCTATTTTGGGGTGGGAATAGAATTCACAGCCTTCTGATCTTCCAGCATCAAATAAGGGTAGTTACATATTCAGCTCTTAACACTAGTCTGTGTATAATCTGTTATCGCTTGTATATTCTGCATCCTTTCTGTAAGTCGGTGCCATATAGCCTAAAGCTAGCATGATTCACTGGAGTGTATTAAACCACTGCAGTATATAGTTAATTATTAATTTCTTCATCTCGAGAAGATAACACCTCCTATATAAATATATGACATTTACTACTCACTGTGATGAGGCTGAACCTGAAAATTGAGCAGCTGGTCTCAGTGCATAATGTCCCCACAAATTACCTTACATTTTGCTACTACAGGTGCAGGAACCAAGACTACAAAATGTGTAAACATTTATTCTTAGAGGACAGAGAGGAAAAAAAAGAAAGTGCATTTGCTAGCATACTTCCACTGGAATTACAAAACAGATTCAAAGTTGTAATTTAAATTTTCTTTATGCTCAGTCACTGAACTGTAGCAAGTCACCTCTTTGTAAAAGCATTTCTCTGCAGAAAGGTTGTTGCGTTTTTCGGCTTTTTCCGGTTAGGGGTCGCCATAGCGGAACTCCAGTCCACTAATGATTAGCAGTATATTTTGACGTGCCGACTTGCCAGGTCTGACGCACAACCTTCAACGAAGGTACGCCCATTCACGCATGTCTCCACACAGAAGACGCTCTAGCTGAGAATCAAACCAGACAGCGTCTTACTATGAGGCGACAATGCTACCGCAGCACCACCACCGCAGTATACATGCCTCAAAGAAAGACAGCTTGTGCAAATGGCTAACAAGTAATTAATTAGGCGACTGCTGTGCTGTATATTCAAGACTCACCAAGTATTGGAAATATAAGGGATTTTTAGCTTTTTGTAGTACAATCTGTACTTTGTATCTCTTTTCCACCTCTATAGTTTTATTTCTAGCTCTTTGTTCATTATTAATGAGTTTCCACCATTTTATTACCCCACAATCTGTTAAAATAAGGAAAATCATAAGCATAATAAAAGGTTATGGCAGGAAAAGTAAGCATAATACAGCTTTAAAAGTGTTGCTTTACTTACAGGCATGGTTCTGTAATACGGTTCAGTACATGCTGATTTTCCTTTCTTAAATACTTTATAATTGTGAAAAGTGCTTTTATAGCTTTAACATACCAACATACATGCTGTAAAAGAAAATAATTCAAGTTACCAGGCTTCATGATCATTCATCATGAGTTAATGAATTCTTTTAGCAGAAACCTTTGTGCCAAAAGAACACATTAGCTCATGAGAAAGGGCTTATGGAGGCAAAGAGGTCATTCTTTTTCCAACATCTGCACTCATCCAAAATGTATTAAATCATCTTTTTAAACCTTTTATTACTAAGATCAATATCTAACATAAATCAGTCCCTCATATAGTAAAAATGGTGATGATACAGAAAAGGACAGTGACAGTCTGACATAAAAAGCCAAGTATATCTACTTGTAAGAAGTAGAAATTCAGTATATAGTATAAACAGTTTATCCATATTCCTTTCCTGTAAGCAATACAACCAGTGTAGAGCAGTGCCTACATATCTACACATTCTTCTAGCTGCCATCCTCCAATGTGACAAACTCTGTCAAACAAATATGTCTGATCCACAAGTCTCAAAATATAGCCATAGTTCCTAACATTTTACCATTTTGGGACTTAGACATGAGTCTCCGTTATTTATTACCATACCAAACCTTAAACACAGAGTGTAAATGTCCAAATGATTTTAAAATGTACATCATGCTTATGTAGTGCAGTCTGACTATATTCATGGTCCAGAGTTTCTTTTCTAGTAATTGCCTCTGTGTGTGTGTGTGTGTGTGTGTGTGTGTGTGTGTGTACATGCAATTCTCTTCCTCTATATATTATAGGTGCTGGTCTTTCTTCTGAGTGGACCTTAAATCACATGCTGAACTGTATCATCACCTCTGTTGAAAAAACAGCCTGTTTGAAAATAAATGTAAATAATTTCAGGATACTTCCCCACCAGAATGCAAGAAAATGAAAGAGTGAATCAGGCCCACATCAACAACTAATAGTGCAGCAGCTCTTCCTAATTTACTTTTGGAGGCATTTGTTTTATATATTATTCACAGTGTATCATAGTCTATCATTACATGAGACAAAAGGCATCAAAACACAGAACACAAAAGATAAAATATACAAAGCTATAATCAAGAAAAAGTGCAAGCACTGTGCTTGAAGGACAGCCAGAACTGAAGGAAAATCAGAACTCAAGGGAGAAAAATAGGTACTAATGTATGATTTCTGACCTTGCTCAAATTTGTGAACCAAAAAACAGGCTGTCCGAAGTCTTACAGTTTGAAATCAATGACTTTTGTAGGTTGTCCAGATTTTTACAGAATGCCCAGATTTTTGCCTAATAGGCTTGTTTCTCATAAAATGTGTGGTGGTCAATGAATAATGAGATACATTTCAGTTTCAGACTTCATATCCTTCAGGGAATGCATGATGACACAAATCCAGCTATTGTAGCAACTTTCTAAGTTTGTAAGAGTAATATTTAAAATCTGTCCCTATTTTCTTGGCCTTTGTCCATCCGTTATTTTAGGCTTTGACCAAATTTCTTGCACTAAAGAGTTTGAGAGCTATGTACTTCAGTAAGGGTGTCACCCCCGCCCCCTGCACCAACTTACTTGCATTTGGTAAATATAACCCTAAACCTGCACATTATACTATTAGAATTGTTTCCCTAACACAACTACTACAGAAGACAAATGAACATAGATCACATTCACACACAATACCAAACATACAATAGTCTAAATCTATTATCTATCCCCTTACCTAGCCCTTACTGTTATCACAGACACTTGTACATGCACACTGTATGCTATAATGTAATCTTCCACAACCATCTTTTCTGTCAAACATTCATTTTCATGCTTGCTCCTACTTACCTTACCTGCACTCCTACTTACCTTACCTGCACTCATTGTATAAAAATTTTACTTCAACCATTTAGATTCACACATGTACAGTCACTCTTTTTATACACACACACACACACACACACACACACACACACTAATTAAACAAAAAATAAATACAAATTAAAAAGCCTGCCTAACCTCAAATGAACGAACCCAGGTCACTGAACCTGCTACAGCATGAACTCACTTTAACCACTTTGGAAAAAGTACAGTTTTGTACCTACCATAAATGTAGATGTTCGAGGATATCCATTGCTGCAGTCCTGACACATGGGTATTCCGCTGTCCACCATCGGCCCGAATACCAAAGGGCTAGAATCTGGCGTCGGTCATGGCGCTCGAGGCTGACATCAGTATGTGCCAGTACAAATGCGCATGACCGACGCCATACCCTCAGTCTTTCTTGCCTCAGACGTCAGAATGCAAAAAATACCACCCAAAACCCAAACCTAAATAAGGGGGTAGGAGGGAGGGAAATTTGGACTGCAGCAATGGATATCCTCGAACATCTACATTTATGGTAGGTACAAAACTGTACTATGTTCTTCGTCTACCATTGCTGCAGTCCTGACACATGGGTAGAATCCCAGAGCAACGGAAAACAGGGAGGATGGCCAACTAAACAGAATTAGGAGCTGCTAACATGCCCTGTAGAACAGCAGTGGCAAACCCAGCCCTAGACCTAGAATAAAGAGGTAAATGATAATGCCCAGTAAATGTATGTACAGAACTCCAAGTAGCTGCCTCCAAAATGTCCTTAGCAGCTACCCCTCTCAAAAAAGCAGTAGAGGTGGCCGTAGCCCTAGTAGAGTGAGGCCTGATCCCAGCAGGAACATCTTTCCCATGATGAGAATAACAAAAAGCAATACAATGGCCAATCCACTTGGAGATAGTGTGTTTTGAAACAGCTTTCCCTTGTGAAGTCAAAGCAAAAGAAACAAACAGCTGTTGAGATCTTCTGAACTCTTTGGTTCTGCTCAAATAATATCCTAAATGCCTATGCACATCCAAAGAATGCAAAACTTTCACCCCTTTATTTTGGGGGTCAACATAAAAAGTAGGCAAATGTATAGATTGGTTCAGTGCCACATTTGAAATTACTTTAGGCATAAAAGTAGGATTAGTACGTAAGGAAACTCAGTCCTTGTGAAAAATCAGAAATGGTTCTACTGCCACGAGGGCCTGTAATTCAGAGACCCTTCGAGTAGAAGTAACAGCCAACAAAAAAGCAGTCTTCCAAGACAACAACTTCAACTCAGCTGTAGCTGCAGGTGCAAATGGAGGCAGAGTCAGCTTCTCCAAAACAAAAGTAAGATCCCAGGCTGGAGTGGGAGCTCTTTTCGGGGACTTATATTCTTTGCCCTCTAAGAAACTGTTTAACCAATGGATGAGAAAACAAAGGAGGGTCACATTCATAGTGAGCAGAAATAGCTGCAGCATGCACTTTAACAGAAGAGAAAGACAATCCCTTGTCTAACAAAACAGTCAAATATTGCAAAATACAACTCAAGTTAGGCAATTTAACATCAAAGCCGTGAGCTGCACTCCAAAGAAAAAATCTCTTCCATTTATCAGCATAAACTTTCCGAGTAGTAGGACGCCTGGCTTCCAAAAGAACATCCAAAACTTGTTGTGGAAGCTGCAGGCCTTCCTTCCTCAAAACTGAATTCTCCAGGCTGTCAGGTAAAGAGATTGCACGCTGATAGATTGTCCTCCTGAGTCAATAAGTGAGGAACCTGTGGTAATGGCCAAGGTGTCCCAAGAATTAAACTCCTTAAGAGAGGGTACCAATGTTGTCGAGGCCAACCTGGTGCTATCAGAATCATGCGAGGCATTTCCCTCCTGACTTTCAACAATACCTTTGGAAGAAGAGGCAAAGGAGGAAAGGCATACACGTGCAGGTTTCTCCAGCTGAAGGATAGTGCATCTATTTTCCAGGCTTTCGGATGAAATAGCCTTGTGCAAAACATTGGCAGTTGATAATTCAGAGGAGAAGCGAACAGATCTATGTCTGGAGTTCCCCAAGCCATGGTCAACTGCAGAAACACCTGATGATCCAACTTCCATTCGCGAGGATCCACAATCTGTCCGCTCAGAACATCTGCTAAAGAATTTTGTGCTCCTGGCAGAAACAGTGCTCGAAGAGTGATGTGCAGTTTTAAAGCAGTTTCCCATACTAGCATTGCTTGTCTGCACAATGGATAAGAATGGGTTCCCCCTTGCTTGTTGATGCACCACATGACTGTTGTGTCGTCTGTTCGAATCAACACCAGTCCTGATTGAAGTAGGCTCTTGAATGCTTCCAAAGCAAATTGAACTGCCAGCATCTCTTTCATGTTGATATGTAAATGAAGTAGCTCTGGGGGCCAAAGGTCTTGAATCCATTTTCCTTCGAGATGAGCTCCCCAGGCCGACTCCGAGGCGTCTGTCGTTAATATCTGACATGCCTCTGGCTGGGTCACAGAGAGTCCCTTGATTAGGTGACATTCCTGAGCCCACCACAGAAATTCTTTTTGTATGCAAGGGAGAATCTGAATGACAGTGTCCAAATCGTGGCTGTGTTGAGTCCACACGCTTTTGAGATACCATTGTAACTTCCTCATATGCAGTGTGGCATTGGGAAGCACTAGAATACAAGATGCCATGAACCCTAAGGCTTGAAGGACTGTCTTTGCAGTCAGCCTGGACAGTACTGAAAGCTGTTGGAAGTATTGATGAAGATGTCTTTGTTTGTCCAGGGTAAGAAATGCCATCTGGGTCGCTGTATTCAGTCTCACACCCAGAAAACACATCTCTTGTGAGGGTACTAGACTGGACTTTATTTCGTTCACAGAATACCCTAGGCATCTTAAAACTGTCATTACATAGTGAAGATGTTGAAGAAGTTCTTGCTTGCCTTGAGCCAGAAACAAACAGTCGTCCAGATAAGGATAAATTTGAATTCCTTGTAGTCTGAAAAAAGCAATTACTGGAGCCAGGACTTTTGTGAATACCCTGGGCGCAGTAGACAAGCCAAAGGGCAATGCAGAGAACTGACAATGCAAATTCCCATTCCGAAATCCCAGGAACGTCCTGGAACTGGGCCCGATAGGAATGTGAAGATAGGCCTCTATGAGCCTTGCCCAGCACAGGCAGCAACTGCTGCAACGTTAACATCTTGAACTTTGGAATTTCCAAAAAGGTGTTTAGAATGGACAAACCCAGAATTGGTCTCCAAGTATTTACTTCCTTTGGCACTAAGAAAAGACGGGAATAAAACCCTGTGCCTCCTTCAGCAGAAGGTACTTCCTGTATTGCCCTCCACTGAAGCAGAGAAGAATTTTTTTTTTTTTTTTTCCCCCCATGCTTCCAGTCTTTGCTGATGAGGCACATCTGGCATACCTTGAAAGGAGAAAGTGTGGAAATAAAATTTGTAGCCTCGATTTACAATGTCCAATACCCATTTGTCCTGGGTAACCAAATGCCAATACTTTGAAAAGTTCCAGTTTTCCTCCTAGAGGAGCTGCCAGCATGGCAGAATCCGCAACTGAAGACGAGGTCATTGAGTTTGTTTCGAAAGGACTGATCCCTGCCCTCCCCAGCAGAAGGGGTAAAAGAACCCAAAGTTCTAGGAGTAGCAGGGCCCTGAGAGGAAGCTCTACCCCTACCTCGCGTAGACCTGCCCCTAGACTGATAATCTGAAGAGGGAAAAGACCACCCTTTAGTAGGCCAATTCCTACTGAACTTAGGGGCTGAACCTGTAAACAATCCTTAACTGTCTGCATAGACTTAGCTTTTTCCTCCATTTTTCAAAACTGATTCAACCGGAGGGCCAAAAGAACATCAGACTGCAAAGGAGCATCCATAAGCCGAGCCTTAACATGCTCTGACAATGTCCGAACTTTCAACCAGGCATGCCTGCGAAGAACTGAACTAGTAGCAGCCACCCTGGAAGAAGCCTGTAAAGCATCAAAACCATATTGCAAAGAATGCTTACCAACTTGTTCTGAAACATGCACTAAATCCAGAAGCTCTGTACATTCAATACCTTCAGATAAAGCATCAACTTTACAATTCAATTGGCCCAGCAAATAATTTAGACAATGTAAAGCTCTCATAGCTAAAGTGGAAGAGGTATACAACTTCTTACCCCACCAATCCAGAGCTCTAGCATCCTTGACCAAAGGAACTGGATTCTTAACCACAGCAGCCCTGACACCCTTGGGGCCTTGAGTAATGGTGTCTGGGTCAGCCCTAGGACCCTTGTATAAATACTAGTGAGCTTCCGGTACCCTGCAGTATCTATCTGGTTTAGCAGGGCAGGAGGCAAAGAGTCAGGGTTAAGAGAAGCCTCAGAAAAAAACAACCTGAACAACATCCAATACAGGGGAATAGCCAAAGGCCTATGCTGAGGCAAAACAAGAATTCTCTAAGCCTTTTACGAGAATCAGAATAATCCTGGCCTTCCCATTTAAAATGCTCCCTCATGGAATGCAAGGTTTCAGAAAAGAAAAATCTTCAGGAGGGGACGAGAGGAGGAGAATCCTCAGCCTCTGAATCAGAGTAGGGAGGGAAATCCTGGAGCTCTTCCACAGAAGAATCAGAGTCATTGGAAGACTGATCCAGACCCTCTATCCCTGGCTCTACCCAGGGCCTTTTCTCAGGGGGAGGCATAGAACCCCTAATTAAAGTAATCAAATCCTCTGCCACCTTTAACATGTGCTTTCTAGGAGCTGGACCCCGTGGACAGACACCAGCAGGGGCAGATTTAGATTTAGAAAGGCTTTTACTATGAGAAGGGGGAGGCCTAGAAACTCTGTGAGGGAGGGAACCACCGACACATGAGAAGCCCCTTCAGCCTGGCCTACAACAGGAGAAGCCACTTCTTGAAGTAGCAAAGGCTCCCCTGGAGACTCCGCTAAACTGTCAGAAGGAGCCGGCGAAGTAGTCGGTGGCTCTACCGAACCGGCGTCCGCAATGGACTCATCTTGTCTGGACCGCAAAGGAATACTCTTTGCGTTTTTTAGCCGAACTGGGCGGAGAATCCGACTGCATGTTATAATTGCACCGTCCACCAAACACTAGCCTAGCACAGTCCAAGCGACGTTTAATAGTGCGCATATCAAAGGCAGCACAAAAGCGACACCCAACAACGCCGTGCTCAGGCCCTAAACAAGGAATACAGAGTAAATGGTAATCCCTATGAGGAATCTGTTTCCCACAAGAAATACAGTTATTAACTTTTCGAGACATCTGGTAATACTGAAGCAAGAAAAAGACAAAAGTGTCTACGGGTACTCAGCCCAGCATGGTCTCCGGTCTGAAACTCGAAAACCGACAATTCCAGAAAGCCGAACGGCACTTGCAAACACTGCTTCTGCTTAGGACCACGCGGCAAGAAAGACTGAGGGTATGGCGTCGGTCATGCGCATTTGTACTGGCACATACTGATGTCAGCCTCGAGCGCCATGACCGACGCCAGATTCTAGCCCTTTGGTATTCGGGCCGATGGTGGACAGCGGAATACCCATGTGTCAGGACTGCAGCAATGGTAGACGAAGAACATCCTCCAATCATAATTATTCATGCATACCTTACAAATAAAGTATAACTTCCCAATAAAAGTTTTTATGTTAGCCTACACATTCTGTAAACAGACACCACACATGTATAAATAATAAATTACAAAAAATTGTTTTTCTTTTCTGACCATTATGGCCCTTTTGCCATATAACTTCCTTTCTATCATATCTCTCTTCTCTTAGAGGCACATAAAGAAGTCATCTGCTTCATCATATCATTGCAAAAAAAAAAAAAAAAAGACTACTAAGCATATGCTGACTAGAGATAAAATAATAATAAAAAAAACAATTACTATTTTGTCTGCTTATTTAGTTTCATGGACATGGCTTGCCATAAGGACACCACACAAGATGCCTACTTATAAGATGCATTTACAAAAGCTGCCCATTACAAAATAAATTTGCACATGTATTCCTTGTTCTGTTCAATCCAATCCAAGTATTTTGTTCTTATCCCTACTGGGCAATGTTGATTTACACCAGAGAAAATATTCCCACAGAAACTGCAATATACATTTCAAAATGGAAAAAAAACAGTTAAATTAACAAGTATAGCATAAATCAACTATGACAAGAAACAGATAAAGCATCATCACTAAGTAAAACAGTATAACTCAAGGCACAATATATGAGTACAGCTATAAGAAACAATACTGTACATAAGAATAACTACAGACAAAGTGTCCACAAAGGAAGAAAAGGTTGACTTGAAGCTAAAATCAGTGTATTGAATATAGACATGAGGGTACAAAAAAGCCACCATGCAAAGTCGGACAAAAACTAAACTTTAGACAGTGACAGACTCCACTGGAAAAAAACAATCTGGCTGTTGAGAGGCCCACGTTGGTGGATTTCAAAGCAAGCTTAGCGTCGACTTCAACTAAGAAAACCTTTAAATTAAACCACCACAAATACACACATAAATAAACTAATACTGCTTAGGCAAGCAAGTAGACTGACATACCACCAGATTTCATTTAGTGAATCAGTAATACGGCTGTACATTTTTTTTTTTCATTTTGTTTCCCTACCTCAAAGTTTAAACGAGTGACTGTCCGTCTCCTTCTAGCTGCAAATTCAGACTTTCCTTCGCGAAACAGCAGGGCAAACCCAAATAAAGAGTTGTATATTTGCACGTAGAAAGTGTACTGTGCCTGTAATAATCCTAAGTACTGTCCTAGTTGTACTGATTGTTCGCTTCTCGCTCGCTTTTTGGGAAGAGAGCGAAAACCAATCAATAGCCAAAAGGCTGTCACGTCACGTTTTCACAACAGTAAAAAAAAAAAACCCTCGGAACTCGGCGAGCAGTACGAGTCGGTCTATGTGAGTCAATCGCTCTCACTTGGAAATTCAGCTGTCAGCGCTAGTATTTAAATAAAATACTAGTAGTTTATTTTAAAAATATATATTTTTAATTAAACTGTTTTCTTTTCAAGTGGGTGGGCTGCAGTCCGATGGCACGAGCCGCCACTAAACTCAGTCCCTATTAACTCTGAACTGCATTCTGTTTATTCTTACATTAGTGCACAAATATGGAGAACACCACTCTAACAACTATTTATTTGTGATGTAGTAACTGTACATTGAATATTTAACAATGTGCCTCAAAAACAAGTAATTTAATTGCACCATGTTCATATATGAACAAAGGATTCAGTCAGGAAGTAGTGTCATTATACAAAAATAACTTTGTGATGGATGCATTGCATGAACAGGAAGTCTAAATTGCATGGGTTAGCTTTTTATTCTTGAGTTCAGTTAATAAACAATCACATAAATTAAAGAAACATTTTGCCAGGTTTTCTGGCTACCCAGGCCAGAGGAGAATAGGATTTCTCTCAAACAACTGAAAGCCTTCCCTTCTAAAATGTGAACTTCCCTCCTCAAAACGTGACAATGCCTTGTTAAATGTGATGTCAGATGACGTAATTGCTTGAAAATGGATTGAAATGGATATCAAGCTTTTTTAGACCATAACAGTAAGGCTTTGAGAGTATAGGAACAGAATTAATCAGATTACATGTATTTTGTATATCTGGCAGTGTAATTCCACTGGAATATCAGAGATATGGCATATGTCATATATGACATGGATGCCATGAAATTCACCTCAGTGATTATAACTGGTGAAGCAATCATAAATCTTTGCACTGTACATACATTTATCTCATCTATGTATGTAATACCAGTTACAAAAAAAAATTGTAACAGCACAAAGTGTTAAAGCCTTTGAAAGATGGCAAAGCACTTAGTGTTGTCAAACATGGGAGATCATAGGTTTACCCCAGGGGTCATCTCTGTGTCAATGCTAGTCAGAGGGGCAGTAAACTAAACCCTAAATGGGCACAGTATCCTCATTCCAAGGGGTGGCGAAAGCCAAACACACTCTGGCTAGGCTTATAAATGCCCTAAGGCAGATAGCCTAGTATGAACCTATGAACAGGCAGAATTAATGGCTTTAAAAGCAGTTAGACATTTCATTCTGCCACATTTTTTGCAGGGTGAAGTTCTGACAGCATTTAAAAGCTGTTTACCTTCTATCACTGTTCTTTGATAGTTGATACTGTACGCTGTTATCCCTAGCATGAGATTTGATCTTAGCATCGTTTAGGTGTGCTTTAAAAGTTTTTGTTAGACACCATTAGGCAATGTTAAGATTGGGTCTTGTGCTAGGGGAAGTGTTTAACTAGTTTCTCTTTTTCCTGCTTTCAGAGTTCCATGCACCACATAACAGTTTTAAACACATGATAATAATATGTCAACTCTCCATGAGATTGTTTACATTTTGCTGTTATTTATAAGCCTTTCTTGACTTCTTTTTTTTTTTTTTTTTTTTTTTTTTTTGTTCTTTCGGCTTTTTCCTGGTTAGGGGTCACCACAGCAGAACTCCAGAACTAATAATTGGCAGTAGATTTTTACAGTGCCGAGGTGTCAGCTCGACGCCCAACCTTCAACTAAGGCACACCGATTCACGCATGTCTTTCAAACACCACTCGATTGCGGGGAGGACATGCAGACTCCACACAGAAGGCGCTCCAGCCAAAAATCAAACAGGAGAACCTCTTTCTGTGAGGTGACAATGCTACCGCTGCACCACCGCAGCTATAAGCCTTTCTTGACTTCTAATGGTTTTGTATTCATTTATAATTGATCAGAGACTCAACAACAGGTATATGAATGAAAATCAGGAAAGACCCTCATTTTGAAATATTATTCATGATCCGTGGTGGTGCAGCAGTAGTGTTGTTGCCTCACAGCAAGAGGTTCTCTCATTCGATTCCTGGCTGGAGTGCAGGGAGTGCCTTCTGTGTGGCGTCCGCATGTCCTCCCCGTGGTTGGGTGGGCATTCGAAAGACATGTGTAAATGGGTGTGCCTTCGTTGGATGTCGAGCTCGCACCTCGGTGTTCATGAAAAATCTACTGCCAATAATTAGCAAACCTGAGTTCTGCTGTGGCGACCCCTAACCGGAAAAAGCGAAAAGACAAACATTCATGGTTAAACAAATAATCAATCTTAATTTAAGAATAATATCTTGCAATACTATGATGTAAGTATATTGTTTCTATTACATTTTTATTACTGGTCACATCACTGCACTGCTCTTAAACAACTAAAATGCCTAGAACTCCCTCAACTGCTCCAATATAAATAGCTAACCTTTGTCCATAAAATCCTGCATCAATCAGATAAAATCCCTGCTCTCAAAATCATATACAACCACACACCACTACTAGAGCCCTCCACTCCAGTGGCAAACTCCTTTTAGAAACCACCAATGCTAACAACTCAGGTGGGGAATCTCTCTTCTCATATGTCATTCCTAAAATATGGAACAAACTAACTAGCCCTATCTCCTGAAACTACTCCATAGTAAAATTCAAAAAGCTTCTATTTACTCACTTAGAAAACACCTGGCTTTGTTCTTGCTACCTTATGGGATAACTCTAATTTCTGTATACCTAACCACACCTCCCTAAGTTAGTGCTACCAAACTTCTTCCACTTATCTCATTTCTCCTCTATCTTGCCTTCTTCCTTACCTAACAGTTCATACTCAAGTATTGCATACTATGTTACTAGAACCTCTAAAACCCTGTACTGCCCATCTATGTACTACTGCTGAAATTGTACAACATTAGATATTCCCTCATCTTTGTTAATTTGTTAACATTGTTAATTTTACTCATTTTATTAATTTTGTTACTCTTGTTAATTTTTGTTAAATTTGTTAATTTTAAAGTGTGTGTATCTCTTACTGCTGGAGCTTTTCTCTCTGGGCCTTTGCTGAAAAAAGACCTCTGTCCAGTCGGATTTTCCCAGTAAACAAATGTAAAATAATAAGTAAATAAAATAAATATTAAGTGAAAATAAAAGAGTCTGTTACAGCATTTGTCTTCTTAGCAGTTGACATCTTTTATGAGGACTGTGATATCCCCACTCTGAGCCAGTAATCAAAGAGCCTGATTCCTCACCACTGACAGTGGAGAGGGATTTTCACTTGGAATACAAATGGATACACTCAGTATTTTCAGATGCAGACCTCTCTGCATCAAGCACAATTTCCCTTAAGAACACACAGGGTGCACACTCAATCCAGGGTTTGGGTGTCCCTATCTATCTCCCTCCAGGTCCAGAATAAAACTCCCTACTGGCACAGCTGTAGGGTTAGGATCTCAACCGAGTGCCCAAGCCAAGTCCTGCAGCACCCTCTCTGTGAAGCCAGTGCTTTGTGTCCCTGCTCCCTGTTCCAAGTAGCTGACACAGACACATTTTTCAAGATTTACTTTTCTCACACACACACACACACACACACACACACACACACACACACACACACACACACACACACACACACACACCTGGGAAAGAAAGGCTGGCACATATCACCGCTCTAACAACTTTGCCCAGACTATAAGGTAGATTCACTGCCACCAGTCAGTTACTATATGGCTCTTAAAAGGGTATCCAGTTATACTGAGTGAAGTTAATATTAATACAAATGGTGATGATGGCCAAACAGCAAGGCTTTCAGTATTGGCCAGTGTTATCACCAAATAAATATATGCAGATACTCTCAAAGCTTAAATATTTTTCTAAAAGGACCAGCCACAATGAGGAGTTTAAATACGTTTAATAATAAATAAAAGAATATGCAAATGCTCACACAATTACAGAAAAACAATACTTAACTATTCTCACTATATTTTCCTGACTGATCTAGAGAACTACTGTTCCTACTTATTGAATAGAGCAAGGCAAGATGATGTGGGTGAGTGGTACTTGTTGTCATATCCAAGACAGAATATTGAGAGTAAGATCCTACTAATATGTAAACATTATTTCTGGCTTACAGAATGACATCACATGGATCTGGTCATTTGACTCTGGTTCCTGCACTATCCTCCATCTCTAGAAGCTGCCAGGATTTTAGCACCTACATGTCAATAATACACACACAAGAACACTTCTCAGATCTGGTACAGCTGCTGGAAGTCATAGAACTATAAAACACTTCCCTTCTTCCTACAGGAGCTAATAAACCATGCTTCTTACAGACATTGCATCCCTGGCTTCATTCAAAGCTGTAAGATAACATATTTATGGCCTAGGCTCAGTAGTTTAATTTTCTTACTATTTTTAAAGTTTGGAATTAACCTCTTCTCTTCCAGTATAATCTGTCAAAACATATACATTTAATTCAGTTGTGATAATACATGTACAATTATTTTCTTTCCAGCAGGGCACACTGTTGATACATTTTAACACAAGCAACTTTACAAATACATTTTTAAATACAAGCATCTGCACAAATCAAATGAAATATAATTCTTTATTAAATTTCAGCTAGCTGTGCTGGCATATGTTACACATCCACTGCACTTAATTTCTTGACATGGCTGGCAGTACCTCTTATTGTCAGATCTTCTATTATTCATCAAATGCTTTCAATGGGAGTAATAGAACCAGTACCTCCCAGCTGGAGAGGCAAAGATTCAAGGATTTTTTAGGTATCAAAGAGTGAAGGATCCTGGAGGGCCTGTGCTGGACCTTTCCTTTCTAAATTTTTGTCAAGATTTCAAATTTCAAAATTCTCTTTTTGTATCCCTCTTACCTGTGCACTTGCTGTCTTGGTAAAGCTAGCCACAGAGGATGCTTACCATCACATTCCCATTGGCAAGCAGTTCAGAAACTTTTTTTTAAGATTTTTATTGCTGGAGTTACATTATCCATTTTCTGTCATACCCTTGTGAATTTACACAGTACCACTGGTATTCACAAAGCATCTGGCTCCAATAATTGCTTACTACAGACTTCAAGGCATTCGCATATTTTCATAAATGGATGATTTCCTTTTCTTTGCAGACTATTTTTCTATCTGTCAAGAGACTTTAACAACTATTCAGGATCTTTGACTCCATCTGGGTTTTCAAATCATCTTACAAAAATCTTCTCTGATCTTTTTCACAACATTGTATTTCTGGGATGTCTGTCAGATTCTGCCCTGGTAAGGGCCCTTCTTCCTCCAGACAAAGTAGAAATGTTCCGGCAGTTCTTCCAGAGATTCTTCAGTCAAAACCAGGTATCTGCAGGGGAATTTCTTGGTATTTGGTGGTACATGAAATAGATGATTATCATGCTTCCCCTCACAGACCCCCAGATTTGAACAATTCAGTCATACCTTAGGTCAGTCTGGGTTCCTTATCTTCACCCTTTATCTTTATAGATCCTTGTTAAAGGGGTTTGTAAGGAGAGATGTTCTCTAGTGGGTAGACCAGATTTCTTGCAATCAAAACCTTCACTTCACCCCTTTGAATCCTTTCAAGTCTGTCACTACAGATGCATCATACATAGTGTGAGGCACATTTTCCAAAGGGGTGAATACGCAAACTCTCAGGAGCACTCATGACTGACAGAAACACATAAATGCCAGAGAGATGATTGCAATGTTAAATGCCTTAAAAGTCTTAAATCATCTCTGATCCTCAGTACCTCTGCAAATGTAAGCAGATGACACTATTAGGATATGGGACATAAACAAATTGTGGTAGAGGGGGTATCAGATCTTACCCACTTTACAGACTTGCAATTACAGCCTGGGAGACAACAACATACCTTAGTTTGACTCTTCAGGCTTCATTCATTCCATCAGAGCAAAACATAATTGTGGGTATGCTTGGCAGGACCAGAGCAGACCCTTGCAAATGGAAATTTTACCCTGGAGAATTGATGTAGCTGTGGAGAACACTTCATGTAGACAAGTTTGCTTCCTCTCAGAACAGGCAACCAAAATGATTCTGCTCAAGGATTCCTTGCAAACAGGTTTTGAAGACAAATGTCTTCAAATATGCATGGACAAGAATGTCCATGTATGGTTTTCCACCCTTTCCACTAATATCCAAGGCTCTTGTAAAGATCCAGAAGGACTTCCCCTAGAAATGTGGCACTGAATTCCTTTTTGTTCAGGCAACAGTGGTTCACTCTTCCTTTCAATCTGGCCAAGGGGAATTACCACAGGCTTCCCCTCAGATTGGATTTTTTTTGATACACCCCAAGCTGAAAACTCTTAAAGGACTTTATGAATGATAGATTTTTGATACCTTTTAGGCACTGTTTTTCTGAGGACATGCAGCAGGTATTGAAGGAAGCTAGGTTTTGATTATCTGTGTGACTTACTGTCCTCTGACCTTTCTAACTCCTTTGTCAAGGTTAATTTGTTGGCTGTTTCTGCTTATCTGTCCCTTTGATGCCCCTTTCTAGCCATCTTCATATTAAACAGTTTTTGAAAAGGGTGTTACATATCAATCCACCAAGGAAATTGGTGGCTCCTTCTTTTTAACTTTGTGTTTGAAAAGCTTACTCTTTTTTCCATTCGAACCAGCTCATCAGGCTGAATTGAGACTCCTAACATGGAAGTCTATTTTACTCATTGCTCTGACTTCTGCTATTGGAGTGTCTGAGTTATAAGCACTTATAGTGAGTCAACCCTACTTCATTTTTCACAAGGACAAGGTTTCTTTGAGAACGAATCCATCTTTTATGCTTAAAGTTGACTCAGAGATTACACTGAGTCGGACTATTAATCGCCATGTCTTCTTTCCTAAACCAAAAATTCTTCACACTCTGGATGTCTACAGGCAGCTCAGATACTACCGAGACAAAACTTAATCCCTTAAGAATGATGTTTGTCTCCTATGAAGGAAACCAGGAAAGGGTAACTGGTGTCAAAGCAGAATGTTTCTAAATGGGTATTTTGTGCTATTTCTATTTGCTATTCTTACCATACTAAGCCAATATGAGGCAGGGTTGTAACCTATTCCACAAGGGCTTTGGCCTCTTTGATGGCTTTCTGGAAAGTGGTAGACCCAAAAATATTCTAGAGGGAGCAACATGGCCCTCTGTGCATAATTTTACTAAGTACTACAAACTGGATTATTTCTCCAAGTCCAGAACATGCTTTGCTATGACCATTCTCCAGAGCGATGTTGATTATTAGTTCCCTTTTCCTCCAGTATTCTTAGTTTCTAAGGTATGGTAATCTACCCAAATAGGTCACTGTTGCAGTAGCCAGATGTCCCTATGGCCTCTTTCTCCTGGAGTTTTTCCTTTTGCATTGCCAAGATGTAATATATATATATATCCATGTGTGCATATAGTTTGCCTTTTGGCATATTTTGCAGCACTGTTCCATTCAGGGCTCTTGCCTTCCTTTTCTTGTCAATAAAACTCTGATTATGTATGTGTTATAATTATCCTTTTATATGATGTTCTCCTTGAGCTCTAGACAGTTAGAACTCATGGAAGTCTCCCTTTAGCACTGAAACCTGACTGATCAGTGAGGGTAGGATCCAAATAGTGTAAGATACTGTAGCTGTGATCTATTAGAATATCTACTGTTATGGTAAGATCCTATTAATCCAGTCCATCAGATCCAACAAATTCAGTGCTCCAACCTCATGGCCTCCATAATCTTCCCTTTCCATAATGCCTTCTCCACCCCCCACCTGAATAACCTGTCTTCTGAAGTAACAGCAAGATATTGACATATAAGTGCTCTCCCTCTTATTTCTGCTTTTTGGATTAGTGTTTTCATTGTTGAAGAATGAATTATTAGTATTAAGTAGTATTAACAACAATTTTCTTAATATTTGTATCTTTTCTTTGTTTTTTGATCTAGGACAGTTTTTCTGTCCTACTTGTTGGCATTTGTCACCATCTTCCTTCTCAACGTTCTGCCTTTGGTAATGATAGTGTGTTAGGTCTACTGTTAGTATTTCTCCTGTAGATGCTTATTCTTAGATAGTTAATTATATTTACTTAATAGCCTATTTATTGTAGCTATTTTTAATATTAGAATATTACATGTTTAATTGCTTTTGGTAGTTAATATGTTGCATAGTTTACTTCTTCTTGTGTTTGGTAGCATCTATTATGGAAATATCCAGCAGTTTCAAGAAGTGTGTCAAAATGTGGACACAAGATTCCACCTCAAGATCCCCATGATCTTGTCTTCCAAGATGGCTGAACACTGACAGCTTGGCTTCATCTCTCCGAGTGTGAAAACAGAAACTGAGAAACAACAGCCGGTGATATTGTTAGCTTGAGTAAAATTAATTTGCTGGCTAGTAAGTACACTGCCTAGATGCTAACAAAGAATAAACTAAGAGAAAGAAAATAAACTAGAAATGGTGAAGAGAAAACACTGACTGGGAAGAATCCTGCAGCTGTTCTGCAAAAAGCAGTCCAAGCTCCAGCTTTGGTGAAAGACATGGTTCCATTAATATGGAGGAAAAAATAACTCAAATGTGCTCAGAGCTGAGTAAAATAAATGAATCATGAAGAAGTATATCAACTGAAACAGCAAAAGGATGGAAAAATGGAAGAAGCTTTAATATTCAGATGAGCTGATAAAACTATAAACATCAGAGGATGAAATGAAGAAAAGGCTTGCTGAGTATGAAACACCTCAAGAAGAGATGTTTCAAAAATGTTAGAATTAGAGGACAGATTATATGGGAACATTTGAGATTTTCTGCTGTACCAGAGAAATTAAAAGGAACAGACTGTATTCATTTTATGAAGTCACAAATTAGCATCTGGACTGGTATTCCACAGCAGGAACTGTTAATTGAAAGAGCACGTTGTGTGTATACTCCAAATCTTGCCAAAAGAAAGCAGCCAAGATCTTTATTAGTAAAGATGCAAACCTATCAACAGAAAGAGTTGATCCTGATAAAGCTGTGGAAAAGGGGCAAAGTATTAAAAGCTGGAGACAGTACAATCATTGTGGAAATGATTATTCACTGTACACCAGGCAGAAAAGAAACAAATTTATCCCAGTAATCAAGGAATGTCAAGAGGCAGTTGTGAGATTCAAGCAGCTGTATCCAGCTATCTTCAGAATATTTTTTTTTCCTGGAGGACCAATGTCATTGTTTGATGCAGAGCAGGCTAAGGTAGAAATACATAAGTCTGTCCAACAAAATGTAAGCCAGCAAACTGAAGGGGGCTCACTTCTCATTCTTCTAATATTAAAGCACACAGAGAGGCTTTGCCAATGAAGCCCTTTCCATTGTTCCAAAGTAAAATGTTTGCGAGACAGAGAAAAGCACAGGAGCTGACCAGATGAATCATGAGTACTTTGGAAATGAACCAGAATTTGGAGTTGGGAGAAGGAGAGGAACAGGAAGAAGACCATCAACATGGAAATTAGTGAATAAAGATGAGACTGCAAAGCATCAATTGCATGTGTGAAATGCAGCTGCACAAGAAATTTTGTTGACTTTGTTAAACTTGTTGGGAACTGAAAAGCGTTCGCCTCACTTCAAGTCATTAATGTTTGAAGGAGTCTCAGAGAAGGGGAAGAAAAAGGAAAATGTGAGTAAAATGTTTTCAGTTTTTAACATTTCTATGAAACTTTTCATAATATAAATTGCATATTTTATAGGAAATTATTTTTAGTTGTTCTTGTATGTGTATTAAGAAATGTAGGCATTACTTTGCAAAAAGAGAAGATAAGCTAGACAAAAGTATTTTTAAATTAATAGGCTGTATGTAATCTTGGGTTGTTGAGGTGGGGTGGGGTATAAAAGTACACAGATTATAATACATATAGAGCTGATATGTTTTCTCTTACTTTTGCATATATCAATGTGTAGATTAAGACCCCTGGCTTAATCTAATAACAATTGTTAAGTGGAAATAAGTAAATATGAGAACACTGATTATAATGAAAAGTTTTCCTTTATCAATAAATACTTCAGCTTATTCTTCAGGCTGCAGCAGAGGACTATGTTTGTTTTTCTTTTTTTCTTTTACATTTCCATGGAGACAAGCTAATGGGGCAATCCAAGATGGTAAACTGGTTTCTTCAAGGCTAAACGTTAATGATTTCTGAAAGCAAGCAAGTTGTTTTCAGATTTGGGGTGGGGATAAAGATAAAGAAGAACAGACACCAATTATTGTTAAGTAGAAGCACAAGCAATCTCATGCATCTTAGCATGGACAACCTCAGTTTTAGGTTAATGAGGACCTGTGTTAGCAGCTGTCTATTTGGCATGTATGTTCCCATTAATAGGGTTAAACTTCGTTATTTGAAGATGTACATAGATATGTGTGTTTGTAGTGAGTTAACAGGTTATGGAGGTGTTTGGGAGATGTGCTTGATTTTTTTGTTTGAGGGTTTTTATTAAAATAAGTCTTGTAAATGTAACATATAGTCTAATGTTAATAATAAGAAAAAATGTATAAAGGATTAACCTGACAAACATTAATGGATGTATGTATAACAAAAGCTGAAAATAGACATTTAAAAGAGCTGCTGTATATAACAGGTGGGGATAATGACTTCTTACCATAATGGCAACGTGTTTTATATTATCTTGGAATATAAATGGTTTCACAAGTTTAGACAAAAATGAATGAATAATTATAATTAGAAATTCAAAGTGCAAATAACAATGTTACAGGAAACTAATTTGGAAAGAAATGGGCATGTGAATTAGATATAGAAAGGATTTCAGGATAGATATTTTACAGAATATCAGGGACAAAGGAAAAGAAGATGGCTTATATTAATTGCTAGAGGAGCTCCAGTATTGATAGAGGAAATAAAAAATATAATAATGGCAGATTTGTGATAGTGTGGGACTACTTGCAAGGGATGAGGATTATACTGGTATGTATTTATATTCAACATAACACTGCTATTACAGAGCTTTAAAATGTTGGAAGAAATAATCAACTTTCAGCAGGGAATATTACTTAAAGGTGGGGACTGGAATTTGATTTGCAACAATGCCGATGTATCTTGGGGGCCTCGAAGGGGAAAATATAACAAAAGAGGGTAGATTTCTGCATAACTTTATGAAAATGTTTGGCATGAAAGGCACAAATTCAGTAGTAGGAAATTAAAGATTTACATATTTTTCACCATGGTACAATAAGTGGGCTAGACCAGATGGAAATTATATTTCACAGCAACATGATGTGCATTTAAACAACAACACTAGGAAATATCATGAATAATAGCAACAACCACAGAAAAACCAGTGAGTAACAGCTCAACTTTCTAAAATTTAATGAACAGTCCAACTTCATTTCTCTAGCGCCTCGGCCAACAGCCTTTACAGAGTAAAAAATGTAGAACACATTCAAAGCAGTATATATAACAGACCCAACAGTTAATATAATTAAACAATTAATTAATTAATCAATTATATAAAATTTAAACTTTTAAAGTTACACAATCAAATAAAACTGTGCCAGTTACATTCCTTATTAAGTCCATAAGGACTTAAAGTATTATATTTCATAATTAAAAGTGTCTCTTTTTGTCTCAACACATTTTTTTGAAAATCAACATTATTAAAATGTAATGGTACATGTTCCAAAATAGAAACCTTCATACAGTCCAAATTACCATAGTGTTTATTGTTAAAATGTTCTGAGATAGGGCTATTCATTTTTTTATTTCTTACATCTCTGACATGTTCTTTTATTCTGTGGGACAAAGCCCGTTTAGTCTCACCAATATAATTTTTGCAAGAACAAAAAATAACATAAATGACTCCTTGCTAGAACATGAATACCTGGCTCTGTTAGAAAATTTTTACCATTAATTTCTTTATCTCCATATTTATATATTTACAAATGGAGCAATTATTACACGGAAAGGTTCCTATCTCATTGATATTAGTTAACATAATTTTTTTCTTTTCCTTATACACACTATGTACTAAAAAATCTTGTATGTTTCTGCCTCTTTTATATGATGTAACCAATTATACATTCCTAAGTGAAATTTCCTTTTTAACAAAATCACAATATTCTCTTATTATACCATTAATAACAGGGGAGAAGTTAGTATATTTCGTTACAAAAAATAATTTGTCTTGATTCTGTTCATTATTATTATATCTAATGAATCTATATTTATTATCTGATTTTTTTATTATTAAACACTTCATTAAAACTATTCATAACACTCAATTCATTATGCCCTCTATCAATAAACATTTTGGCAGCTTTCAAAGCTTCATTAAAAGCTAATTGATCATCACTGCTAAGTCTTTTAATTCTAACAAATTCACCATGTGGAATAGCTGTTAATGTATGGGTAGGATGACAACTAGTACCACACATTTTCCAATTCATTTGATCAAATTTTCTATGTATATTTGTAATTATTTTTTTACCATTAATCCCAGTTAAAGCAATGTCTAAAAATTAACTTTTTCTCCTATATATGTATCATCAAATTTAATACCAAACTCATTATTATTTAGTTCATTAATAAATGTGGTAGATAAATCATAACCCCCATAACATACGAAAATTAAATCATCTATAAATCTATAATAACCAATAACATGTTTTGTAAAAAATGGATGTCTATAAACATATTTGTTTTCAAAAAGGCCCATAAATAAATTTGCATAAGCAGGGGCAAATGCAGCCCCCATGGCTGTTCCCTTTAGTTGTTGGTATAGGGTACCATTAAATTCAAAAATATTATGGGTTAAACAAAACTCTATAAGTTCCAATATGTAATGTGTTTTAGGATTGTCACCCATAAAAAATAATATTGCTTCCAAACCACATCTATGTACTATGTTTGTATAGAGACTCACTACATCAGTGGTAATAAAATACATGCCTTGTAACCAACAAATATTCTTAATTTTATTAAGAAAGTCGTAAGAATCTTTAATATACGAAGGCAATCTAATAACCTCTTTTAACAGGTGTTCATGTAATAAACTACACAAATTGTATGTAAAAAAAACAAAGGCAGATACAATAGGTCGACCAGGAGGTCGCTCCAGATTTTTATGCACTTTAGGTAGGCAAAAAAATTTTGCCACCTTACTATTTTTAACAATGATTTTACGGTCTACATCTAGTCTAGTAAAATAGTGTAATCTAACACCCTTATTGAGTTGAGCTTTAAATTCCTGTTCCGCTCTCAAAAGATGTGGTCGTTGCTATTATGATGTGCATTTAATTGAGAATTCTGACCCACATCCAATAACTATTTCAGATCATGTGCCAATAATCACAAAGATAAAAATACATGGTAATGAAATAAAGATAAAACACTGGCACTTACCCACCAACCTAAAAAGAAAGGAGTTTAAGAAATGGATATTGGAAATGATCTGGGAATTACTATGGAAGATAAAAAGGACTCCAGAAGTTATAGCTGGTGAGTGGGATAAAATGTCAGTAGAGTTTAAAATTAAGATAGAAATAAAGAGAGCTGGTTACGAAGTACTAAGAATAATTTACAGGGACTGACATTTTAAATATAATAAAATAAGAATAATCTCACAGAATAAGAAAAGGTACAATTACAGAGTGCTAAAGACAAAATAAGGGAGTACCTGGATAATATGCATGAGTTTAGAATAATCTCTGTTAAGCACCTGTTTCTGATAATAACTCCAGACTACAAAACCTTTTGGCACAATGACATAGGCAACAAAGTATAAAATGTTGTTGCCAAATAGCCTGTAACAAGAAAAATAATACCTGAGATCCTGCAGAGGTATTCAAGATATTTTAGAAATTTTATGACAATTTGTATAAACCAGAAAAGTGTGGAAATCAAGAAAAAGCACAAATGGAAATATTTATGGAAGACTTAAATATGGCAAGGTTAGAGGTAGATAAGGCTCAACAAATACCACTTAACAAAGATGGAGATGAGATAAAAATGGAGATGTATAACCAATCTGTAGGAACGTCTCCAAAAACAGATGGTATTCTGGTGGAGGTTTGGGAGCTAGGAGGGAAGAAAGTGCTAAAGACATTAAAAGTGTTGTTTAACAGTATTTAAATGGAGAGGAGGCACAAACATCCAGGAAAAAACTGTGGTAGCTGTAATACCTAAAGACAGTAAAGAACCATCTGATCCAGCTTCATATAGGTCCCTTTCAATTTTAAACCATGAGTGTAAAGTGTTTATGTCTATAATGGCTAAATGAATGGCAAATATAATGCAAAACTGCTGGATACGGACCACTGTGGTTTTGTGGAGGGGAGGAAAACATTTCATAATATTAACAGAACAATGGTGATCCAGAGGGAAGTGGAATGTAAGAAAATGCAACTGTCTTTGGTGGGTCTTGATGCAGAGAAAGCATTCCATGGAGTAAGCTGAGATTTCATGAGTAGAGCAATGGAAGCATTTACATTTCCTGGTAGAATAATAAGGTTAATTAGAAGGATATATGAGGGATTGGAAGCAAAAATCAGAGTGAAAGGGTCCCTCTCTTATAAGTTGTGTCTGAATAGAGGAACCAAGCAGACATGTCCACCTTCTCATTTGATATTTGCATTATATTTAGATCCATTGGCAAAAAAAAAAAAAATAAGAGACTTGTAAATTCAAAGATATAATTGGAATGGTGTTAAAGAAAAGTTGGCTTTATTTGTAAATTATATTATTTTGTACCTGATGGAACCAAAAAAGGACATCTCAGTATTGTGGAACATTCTGAGACAGTTCCAATTTTTTTTTGGGATATAAAACTAATGAAGATAAAACAAAGGCTTTAGCTATAAACTATGTACCCACAGGTCTACTACAGTAAACCGACAACTCACAAGACAGACAAGAGATCACCGGCACCACAAGAACAAAAGTGCAAAAACACAAAAGTTCACATGTCTGACAAAGCACAATCCTGACAGTTAACAAAACAAAAAAATTTGCTGTTCCGAAAAACACGCACACAACACAAGCACACCAAAGACCTTATAAACCTACACTAAACCTTACATACACAACTATCTATGCACTAACCTTAACCCAAACCCTAACCCTAAGGTCCATCACTATTGCACACTTACCTTACCCTCACCCTAACCCTAAAGTCAGTCACTATCGCACACTTGCCTTACCCGCACCCTAACCCTAAAGTCCATCACTATCGCACACTTACCTTACCCACACCCTAACCCTAAATTCCATCACTATCACACACTTACACAGTCGTGCTCAAATGCAAGAACACATGTATCACATGTCGGTGTTTTCGGCATCGGGATTTCAACTTGCCCTGTATTTCCTTTGTCGGTCTTCTGGTGTCGGTCATCTTGTTCTCATTGTTCTGGCTTGTCAGTCTTATCAGGTAGACCCGTACCCACACACATGAATTGGTTCAGCAATATCCATATTTATTGGCACACTGTAAAATGAAGTATTTAGGAGTATGGATTAAAAAGGATTCTATTATGGCAGCTAAGGATATGTGGACAGACACAAAACAAATACAAAAATTGAGAAACTTGAAGCTCTTGCCTATTGATATGGATAGCAAGATACAAGAAGCAAAATATTTTTAGTCCCTCTAATTTGATAGACAGGTCAGGCATATTTATATAAACTAGAGGAGAAGCTGAGGGTAGTAATTAATAAATAATAAAGAGTTGAAGGATTTTATGTGGGAGGGGAAGATGGCAAGAGTTAAGTGAGATAAGTTGATCCTCTCACTGAAACAATGAGGTTTAGGATTACCTGTCTTGAAGGGGTATTTTAGAGCTACACAGTTAAGACTCATATACATAACTCAAAGTGGAAAGGGATAATGATGAAGCAGGGAGGAGGAGTAATTCAAGAAACAAGGAAAGAATAGAATTTTAGACACAGATCCTTGAGCAAAATAACAGCAGTCGTACAGAATATTATACTTATAAAGTAACAGAAAGTATACTAAAAAGTAAGCTAACACAGACATGGAGAAAGGAGATTTTGCCTATTGGGATGACTGCAATTAGGGGTACAGAGAATAGACAAACGGGTCTGGACTTTATTGGAGGAAGCTGGCAAAAGAACCACTATATTGAGAACAAATAATTAGAGAGGGAAAGGTAACAGAATGGAAATAGGCCATGAAGACATTTGGATTGCAGGCTAGTGATTGCCTTCCCTATCAGGGATTGATATCAGAGTACAGACAAAGAGAAAGGGACAGAGGAATCCTAAATGAAACATGTGCATTGATTGAGTTTGTAATTGAATGTAGAACAGAAGTTGATGTTATAAAAGGAATAATTAGTGGGCCATATAAAATATTGCATGATAATTATATGAATCATTCAGAGAAGGTCAGAAAAGATTGGAAAGTGAGATTAGATATGGCATTCATAAAGAAACAATAGAAGGACATATGTATACCTCTCAAATATGCAAAAAAATAATCTATAAGATTTAGGATTTTTGCCTGGAAGTGTTTGCATAGATTATTTTATTCCCAAAGCAGATTCCAAAGAATATTTCCTCAGATGTCTGGCAAATGTTGGAGGTGTAAAGAGGAAGAAAGAGGTACCTGGGAGCATATGTTCTCAGTATATAATGAGTTGACATACTTTAAAAATTCCCTACAGAGTACTCTGAAAGGAGTAGTGGACAAGCAAATGAGTGTAACTAAGAAAATTACTTTTTTAAGCTAAGATGCACTTGAACTCAAATCCAGATATCTTACATTAAAAAGTGTTCCCCTGTACCCTTGTGGTAGAAGAGTGTGGATATAGTCCTGTCTGAGGTGTGGATTGCTGGAGGAAGGATCACTGTGTGATTTCCTATTACCAGACTCATTTACAACTGTTTAATTTCGGCTGTATGTAAGCCTCGTATTTGCATGTAGCTGCCCACCACACAACGGAGGTTAGCTTTACCTTGTATAGATGCAAACAGCTAGAAACTATTTTTTCCCTACACACCAGTCAGTGAAACCCTCCAAGGTTCCCTGCTGCTCTGCAGACAACACAGCTGCATACTTTTTACTGCAGACAACTCAGAAATTAAGAATTACCTGCTACTATGGACAGTCATTTTCCCAATATTTCTCCCGCCATCCTGATCGACATAGACATCCTGAGGCAACGTAGCAATTGCCTCATGTATACTGACAACCACTTGCTCCTAAAGCAAACAAATACAGTATGTGAAAGATGTAACTATAGTATGAAACTAGAAATAACAATAAAAAAGACATCAAACAGTTTGTCAGCACACACACCTCTCTAGTCACACATGAAAAGGTCAAGACAAATAAACCCACGTACGTGGAGGTACTCACTAAGAGCCTTTCAAAAGACCAGAGACTTTCCAAGTGCAAACAACCTACACATACTGGTACATGAACATAATCCACCACTACACAAAACAACACACATAGTGTCTCAAAACCTAATGTCCTAGTCATAGGCAACTCAATAGTGAGACACACAAATGTCCCCCTCACCAGGCTGAACAAGAAGGTCATGGGCTGCTGCCTATCAGGTGCCAAGACCCATCAAATCACGCACAAACTCAAGTCACTCAGTGACGATTACCATTATGACTCTCATAGCACATGTTGGAGTGAATGACTTGAGACTATATAAAGAGAGACATGACTGAACTCTCAGATTATGTGTCTCAGGCAGGTATGTCCCTAGCCCTAAGCAACATTCTACCTTTACCTAGGATGATGTCACAATACAGGCAAAAAATGATTGATTTCGATAATTGGCTTAGCTTCTTTTGTCACTCCAGGGGGATCCAGTATCTGACAGCCTGGGAAGACATGGTCAATAGATCACACTGCTTTGCAAGAGATGGCCTTCATCTGCCTCCTCAAGGCTTTTGTATACCGACAAAGATGCTTTCCTTTCCATAGTGCCTTTTTTAGGCAATGTCAAAACAACAAAACGTCTGATGTAAAGAAATCCACTAAAGACATACTCAAGGTCATGTTGCTTAATGCTAGGAGCCTAAATAGTACACTGCACTCTCTGGAAGCACTCCTCACCTTGGAAGATGCTGACATCTGTGCAGTCACTGCAACTTGGTTCAAGGCCATAGAGAGCACCCTGGACATACAAGGCTACAATGTCTTTCACACGTTCAGACCTCAAAATGAGTATAAACGAACCAAAGGTGGAGATGTATCCATTAGCCTAGTAACTTCCTATGAACCTATGAAACTATGAGACTGGATCATTGTGATTCCATCATCTTCAAAGCTGGTTGGATCAATTAACTTCACTCTTATACAGATATTTTCACCAGTCCAACCTTTGGCTGCAGTCCTTTAGGAACCGTGTTGTCACTTGGATCCTGTAGCTTGAGAGCCCTTGATACAATCTTCATCAGCTCTAGTGCTCTAGTGTTTTTGGATCCAACTCTCCCAGTTCCAACCATGTTGGATCTGATGCCTGAGGCTGGGGCCAAGGACTCGGGTAGGCACCTCCGTTGGTTGCTTCAAAATATCTGCTTTCAGTGCTTCAGGTCCAATCCCATCCCTGATGCTGACTCCTCAGATAGCTGCTGATGTCTCCTGGGTCTTTGTCTCACTCCTCCATGAGGGAGTTGAATCTGACTACGTGAACAGTGTCCTCAGATCCAGTGGAGGTTGGCATGGCCTTCTGGGTGCTGGGGAGGAACATTGCTTCACCATACAGGGCAGATCCTCAGGCTCCACCAGGTGTGGGACCTCTTCTTAACCCTAACTCCATCTTGTCAACTTCTACAAAAGCTTCCATGAATCAGAGTCATTTCTTTGACCCCAAACATTCTGCTGTGGCACAAAGACAGAACTTAAGAGGACTCAGGAACCTCATCCCCTAAGCCACTTAAGAAGAGGGCATGTAAGAGGAAACATTTGGATTGCCCGTGGGAGTCAGCACTCTGGATACCAACTCAGAAGATGGAGAGGGATCCCCACAGTCTCCTCCCAAGAATAATACATTCAGAAAAAATCTAGAACTCATGCACCAGAGTGGAACCTGGTGCTCTGAACTTCCACCTCAGATTTAGGCGATATTCTTTGAGACATACAGAATGAACCCTTCTATATCCTGGGTGTTTCCACCCCACCAACAAGCTAGTGAGGAAGTCTTGATAGGAACCTGACACCTGGCATCCATCCCAAGGAACCCGATAAGATACTCTATTCCCCCAAAGATAAGTCATTCTGGTTCAAACCTCTACCTGTAAACTGCATAATCATCATGTCAGCTATTAAAAAAGAATTATTGGAGGACTCTTCTCTCCATCTACCTAAGAAGGAGCTTTGGGAGATGAATAGACTCTGGGGACGGGCATTTGTATCTTGTTTTGCAAAATCTGTGCATTTCTGGATTGCTCCACCATATTGTCTCCTTCATTTGCATTCATCATGGCCTTTCTTTTAATATTTTCATGCCATTATATGGTCATTTGTATAATATGGTCTGACATTTAGTGCAGGGGACTAAAGGTGCGAGTTGTTAATGAGCTGCTTCCTGTTCCAAGGCTACAGCATTTGATTGAATTGTTCTACCTTCATTTGCCTGCTGTGTGACCTTGAGCAAGTCACTTAACCAAACAGTGCTTTGGGGCAATTGGGAATTTATGCTAGGTTATTTAATGGTCTCCTGGACTGTATGCCTAGTACTTATGAACCTATGAATCGAAAGGCCTCACCTGGGAAAAGTGACAAAAGTACATCAACCATAAAGGATTCCACTCCATCAGCTGTCAGGTTGTCTGCAATGCACAACTGGACTTAGCCAGACGGGTACCCAGCAGCCCACCTCTCCTAGAAGAGACATACAGCAACAGTGGTACACCCAGTACAAAACAACACAATCTTATGGGGAGCCATTCCTGGGACCAATACCTCCCCAGGATCAGACAGTCACCACAATCACAATATGACAGGAGGAGTAGGACAAAGCAGGGGAAACATGACCTCAAAAGCCTTTGGGGGGCACACAAAAGATGCATGTATCCAAAACACCCTGAAGATTATGATCTGGAGCCACTCAGCAAAACCCTTGACAGACTTAGAAGGGGTGGGAGTTTTAGCTAAGGGCATCACTTTTATTCTTTGCTGTCTGACATGGTAACCTTGTGGAAACTATTATAGATTTGCAGCTTTTCACCAGAAAACTTAACCTTAAAGTATACATTCCCAATAAGGATATAAATAGAGACAATGTAGGGATCCAAAGAAGGACTATAGCAAGACTGTTTTCCCCCAATACACCCCACCATTGCTGCATTTGAAAGCAGGTGTGATGTAGACATCAGAGAGATCTCTAGTAAACTGAAGTGAAAAAGGTTTTATAATAAATATAAGTTGGAGATAGAGGCACTCATTAACCTAAGTAGAGACAAATTTCAGACAACAATGAAAGCTGGTAAAGGTGGGGGAATCTTAATCACAGACAGATTTCTACTACTGTAAGAGCTTTAACATGCTTCACAATATATATTTTTACAGCAAAACAAATCCAGATAGGATCACTGCAGCCTACAGTGACACGGACTCATGTTTCTCAATGAAAACAACTCATCATTAAAAACTTTATGAATTTTTGGCAGTCCCACACCACATATTGCCAGTGTCTTTTGGCATACCTAAATCCCACAAGAACCCAGTAGATCCCCTTTACTTAACATTAATGGTAATTGGAGGTTCCTTCACTGAACCCATGTCCAACTATCTGAAAGCACAGCTCATACCTTTGACTGAGAACAACAGATCTTTAATGCTAGACACTCTGGAATTCTTGAAGAAGACCAGGGACATTCCCATTTACCACAACACTGGTTACTAATGATGACTATATATAGTGGTCCCCTCATCAGTTCTGTAGCCAACCAGCCCTAAAAGCATACAATAAAGTTAGGGCTGCTCTCGCCAGGGAGACAGAGTTATTATGCTCCCTTTTGGACTATCTACTCCACAACAATTTTTTTTAAGTTCCAAGGACACTGGTATAGCAATGGGTCAGCCATGACACCCAGTCTGGTGAACATTGCTGTAGATAAATGGGAAAAAGAGACGATATACAATTTAGCATTTATGGATAGTATATGCTGGTACTATTACTTCATAGATGATATTTTCATTTGGTGGCAAGGTAACAGAGATATATTAATTGAATTCTTTGAGTACTTCAACAATTCCACCACTTTGCTACACTTCAACAACCACCACAGCCCTACACATCTCAATTTCTTGGATCTAGCCATTACAAAAGCCACAATTGGACACTTTCCTACAATCTCTATAGGAATCCAACAAGGGTCAATATGTTACTATACTTCCAAATCATAAACCCTGACATCAGCAAAAGGAATATAATGAAGTCACATGATATGAGGATAGCCTGTGTCACCAAAGAACTGGCCTCCTTCACTAAGAAACCTTGCAGACCTGCAGACAGACATCTTCTGAATGGTGCACTTCAACAAGATCCTAAGCAGCTTGCCAACCTCCATCATAGCCATACTGAGGCATGCCACCAACAAGCTACACAGGAAGTTCAGGAGTTACATAATAGACACAGAAGTAGAAAAAAAGGAAGAGTTTCATGACCATTTTCTACACAGTAGACTTTCAGGACATCTGAAAAGCTATGCTGGACAACAGGTTGATTATCCAAGACAATAAACAGATAAGAAATATTTTCAAAATGGCCCAGGGTTCACTTTTAAAAGAACTGGAAGTGTCAAGGATATCCTTGAGAAAACACACCCCTCCCTAGCCACTGGCCAAACATGCACATATAAATGCAGCCCTCCCTGACTGTAGGTTTTGTGACTCCTATCTGTTCTCATGTCACTTAACTGGCAAGTCCTACAAGAGCAAGGTTAAAGCCAACGGCAAAAATGAAGCAGTGGTATACAGGACAAAATGTAAATCCTGCCAGGATTTTTATGTGGGTAAAACTATTAACCAACTAAAAAGACATATAGCACAGTACACTTCGGAGATCAGAGCTACGATCCTTAAGAATCCCCTTGCTAAACATATTGATGATTTCCCAGACCAAGTAGGGTTTAACTTCCACATTCTAGACACAATTCATACTGTCCAATTTGGACACAACAGAAATGCACTGCCGGAGAAGGAAGAACTTTCATGCCAGATCCAACTTAATACTCACAGAACCTCTAGATTTAGTTCAAACAGTTCCTTCCACAGCATTTTAACACTCAAAAAATTAAACCATCACAACTACTACTAAGGAATCACGAACTCTAGAAATGCAAAATAATGCACAATAAGTAGGTTTTGTGTTTTTATCAGTATTGCTCCGTTTGACTAATTGAATAATTAGCATAACCTGTACCCACCAAGGGCTAATGCAGAAACCTGCAATGATAGACTAGTTCATCCTTACCCCCATATGAACACTAAAACATGTTGAGCTCAGACTACTTAACACAAAAAAGAACAATTTGAATAATACTGTATTATAGAAGGGAAAGATTACTAACACCACCGCTTTGTGTTTTGGTGAAATATTCTGGGTGGACAGATGAACCAGGTTGCAAGTCCCCATAGAAGTGGGGATTTTTAACATCCACTTCATACTCTGTTCAGAAATGTTTTACTTTTAATCAACTGATCATCCTAACAAGGGACACTACAAAAAGTTCTGATCCCTTATAATAACAGTGTAAAATTTCCCATAAAAGAGAGACTCCTAAGCAGGTATAATTTTTCTGTAAATGCTTTTTAATGCTTCTTGTCCATGCCATATTTATTTACTATATTTCACTTTTACCTACAGATTCCCCATAAAAGTGGGAATCAAGCTGTAAGTTTTAAACATTCAGGCTAGGCAGATACACTACAGTTACAGTTTGACTTATGCTGATGCCATCCTATGTTTAAATTTAATGAATGCAACTAGTGAAATTAACTGATGATTGTATCACCTCGTTATTACGTTGGTGGATCTAATGATTCCAGTGTATGTTAAACTCTATACTAGAGTGCCACACTAAATATACAGTTGACATACTTTGAGCATGGATACTAGTTGCACGGCTGTGAGTCAGGTAGTTTGTACAAATTGTCCCATATATTTGGTAATAGCAACTTGAGACAGTACCAGTGGATATGTGATGTGCTCTATGCAATTCCATTCCTAGGTCAGGTAATCCACTGTGGATTCCTGGCCTGTCATATCCACAGAAAGAGATACAAGGAACTGTTCTGTGTCAGTTAATGGTGACTCTGTCAGTGGACCCCCCCCCCACCCCCACCCATGGCCCTTTGCTACTATGCTAGACATGTTGCCTTGTTGCATGCATGTAAAATTATGTTGGTGACCCTTCATCAAATTTGCTCATAGGTTTTATTGTGGTCTATGACTGCACTAATTTGCTGCATAAGATGCTGTTAGACAAATTCATGAAAGACCTGGTCTGACCTAACATTCTGGAGTATGCACTAACTATGTTCACAAAGGGTCTGCAGCAAGATATATTGCCTGGGAGAACTCCTCCTTCATCTTTCTCTTAGTGTTTATATGGCTGGTGTTACATGTATCTCACAATGAGGCCAAGCTACCTGCATGGTTGCCAGCCTTTTGGTGGCATTCAGTATGGGATGACAATAGTCATTGCACTGAGACACAGCAGGAGACTGCATTACCCTGCAAAGGACACCACGCAGAAGCACATGGTTATTTAGGGCAGCTCATGTATTCTGTGAGTCTGTGGCCCAGAGCAGCATGCATATTGCCTCTTCCCAAAGTGTGGATGGGTGCCACTGGTTTTCAATAAAACCATGTCTGTCCACTAAACTGTGAAAGTGCTATGGGGCCAATCAGTGCATTGGACTGACATTGTATGTCAACTACCCTTTCAGTGACATGCACCCTGACTGTCAGCTACAGTTTGTCTGCTCCCATTGCATACTCAACTGTTGTATGACCCCCTGATGTATACAGCCCAACAGTAGATATAGGGCTACTGCAGGACATCCATCAAGATATCAGTGTGATCCTCTTGTTTACTGATGCAGGGCTTCCTATATTAGTATGCATGGAGGTCTCTCACCTACACAATACCAGTCCAGACATACAGCATTAGGCTACAGAAGCAGTGAGAGGCAGCTCATGAGTGCCTCAGAGGGTTTATGATAATCCTCTCCAACAGTAGTCCCTGTAACAGAGAAAACATTTGTGTTTGCTGCAAAACCCTATGGATCATTATCAGGATGGGAAACAGCGGTAGTTCAATCTCCCTCCACCTATAAAGACACACACATACTCTTGCTCCGATAGCCACAGTCCATCAGAGAAGGTGATTCAAAAAAGTGTGCAGACACCTCACTCACAGCAGTCACATCATGGAGGTCTATGGACATCATGGCCTATTGCAATACAATGGAAAATCCCACTGCTACTGTGTCACTGTCTGTCCAGCAGACAAACACATATTATGCAAAAGCCTCACAGAGAGTAATGTCCTCCAGACAGCTGTAACCTTCTCTTATAGTACACAGAATACATGGAAGCATACATTTGTTACATGCAATTTGCAGAATATTTAACAAGTAGGGAATGTCAACAGTGAAGATGACACATACTGCTTTAGGTCTAAAACAGGGCTTACGCTTCTCATCTGTTATGTCATACATGAAACCTTCTTGTGTGCTATTTTAATTCATGCATTATAGCACATGCCAATGTTAAAGCTTCTCAAAAACCTCTGTACATGTTCATATCCCCAGAAAGATGTCACCTGTTGTCAGCTAAAGCTACAAAATCACCATCTCACCAAAACACTTTCATGTAAGTCAACAAATGACATACACCTATAGCACTTGTATAAAGCAGTAACACAAATGTGCTGGTACTCCAATCACCTACTTCACATTTATTAGTAAATGAAGACATTTATCTATGAACTCTATAGCTTGGTCAGAGGCAAATTCTGTAGAGTGATCAGCAAAGTAAGGGTCATGGCTGTTTTTATTTTGCAGTTTTGAGGTTCCTAGTATTGTTATTATGCTAAAGAGCATATTCAGAGAAAATGTCTCTGAATCACACTTTTTCTGCACACTGCAGATGACCAAAGCTGCACACTGAGGCTTATTTGACATCAAACACTCACTTGAGTACCTGAAAAGTGCAATGCACATGGGTAGATGGATCAGTAACCTCAGTGAGAATGTGGGTAAATCTATTTTATTATTATGGCCTACAGAGGTACTAATAACAGAAATTTTAACAATGTCAGTAATGTGCTGCTGTTACACTTTATGCATGACATAGTTTACACTTTAAACCATCTTGCTATGCCATAAGTATTCACGCTGTATTATTATGGTAGCATGCCATGTCATACAAACTTTCAGCCCTCTGTTGTGGGTCACATGTTAGCAGCAGCAACAAGCATGGATGGACATAATACCATTAACATATTCCCCCTGGACTGTGACCTGATATATAGCTATAGTTCTAAAGGCACTGGGGAAAGTAGGACTCACAGTTAGTACTCTAACAAAACAAAACTGTTTTGTACCTTATGTCCAGAGATCACCAAAAGTGCTTCCCAGAATGCTGTTATGATGATCCCAACTATAAAATGGATGCCTGGCACAGCCGTGTAAGAGCAATGACTGACATCAGCCATTCTAGTGACCCGTGTAAAGCGGCACCACCTTGAGCTTCTACACAACTAGGTGGAACAGGTCAGAGAGAGAGAGAGTGTTTCTTAGATGTAAGTACGCAAAACATGTCATTGCATTTTATTTTACACAGAAAAAAAAGACCTTTGCAGAACATTTAATTCATGATATTTGTCTTTGTTGTTACTGTTTTACATCTCCTGAACAGACAGAGAAGATTGGGCTCATTTTTCATAGGCAGGTGAAGAATCTTTCAAACACAAGGGTGAGTATAATTACTGTCATATTATAAAAAAGTTCTGGGTATCATGACAGCAGTTTATTACCCAGTGTTATAATTGTACAGGTGTATCCATAATACTTTTATGTGACACTGCTACCTACTGCTTCAAACACTGCCTGCATATATTCTGACATGAAACCCAACATGCACATAGAACCTTTATTAATGTACTTGTTTTTGTTAACTGGGAAAGTCTGTCTCTAAAACAAATCCCATTTTCAGCTGATGCCCAGAGAGTAAAGCTCCATGATATATTTTTGACTAAGTTCAATAACAAAATTACAAATAGTATTGTGTGAACATACAGGATGGTACTTATAGCCATTTACACAAATGTGATATGAGGTTTATGTATGAGTATAGCAAAGGTGAGATTCATAGAGGCAATTTACACTTAGGCATGAGATGCAAGTAAGAAATTTTGTAAAGTGGCATATGCAGTGTAGGTGCTCTTGCAATTCACAGTCCAGTACCTGTGCAGTATGCACATCTCTTGTTAAATATGGAGCTTTACCTATCATATTTGAGTTGCAATCCACAAACTTGTCCTATCCATCCCTTCAGTTGTTCACCCAAGTATGCACAAGCACCAAAATGAAACATTTCCCATGTGATTCCTTCAGCAGTATGTCCAAGTGTGCACAAGCACCAAAATGAAATACTTCCCCCATCGATTCCTTCAGTAATATGTCCAAGTATGCACAAGATCCCTTCAGAAATATGCCCAAGTATGTACATGTACCAAAATGAAACACTTTACCCACCAATTCTTTCAGCAATATGCCCAGGTATGAAAAAGCAACAAAATGCAACTTTTCCCCACTGATCCCTTCAATAATGTGTCCAGGTATGCACACGCACCACAGTGAAACTCTTCCCCCACTGATCCCTTCATCAATATGTCCAAATATGCACACACACCAAAATGAAACAGTTCCCCATTGAGCTCTTCAGCAGTATGTCCAAGAATGCACAAGTAACAAAATGAAACACTTCCCTACTGATCCTTTCAGCAATATGTCCAAGTATGCACAAGCACCACAATGAAACACTGTTCCACCAATCCTTTCAGTAATATGTTCAAATAGCACAAGCAACAACATTCATAGACTCACAGATAATTACAAGGCTAATGATCTGGAGGGGGTTCTAAGCCTAGCCAAGTTTTCCTGAAAGAATAATTATGTCCTGTATCTGAATAGGACATTGAGAGCCAGGCATTTATAAGCTACCTCTGTCCATAAGGACATGGGTGCCAGGCCTGGTGTAAATTTCCTATTCCTTATCCACTGGTCTAGGTTGCACCTAAACTGGGTAATAGACAAGCTCAGTTTCACATAGATGGGAAGCCTGTCCCATAGGAGGGGTAGTCTCTTGGGCACATCTGTCTCTGCAGCCTGTTCTGTTTAAGTCACAGACAAAATTCAGGTCCCTAGACCTTATATTTCTGGTGCTATTTGACTTACAAATATGTATGAGATTTGTAAGTGTGGGGTTTGTGGATGCCTTGTAAACCAGGCATAGATCACCCCTTAGCAATCTATAGGAGACTGAGTAGAGGGAAAGATCTTTATGGTGCTCTGCATAAGGCAGGTTTTATTATACCTTGTATTATTTTTGTAAGGAACCTCTGAGGTTGCTCTGGTTGCTTTATATTCCTGGTCATGTACATACCAAGGGGAGCATTGTACTCTGTGATTGGTCTGATAAGGGTTGCGTACAGTGGGACAATGACCTCTTTTAACCTAATTTCCATGCCCTTACTTATAAGTTGTGAAAGATAAATGGATTTCCTCACTTCTGTGGCCACTTGGGGATCAAAGGTAAGACTACTGTCTACATGTGTCCCTAGATTCCTGACCACTGGGTCAACTCTTAGGGGTGTGTTATCAACATGGTTGACTTTCCAAAGAGTACAATTATGCATTTCTTAGCACTGAGTTTAAGACCCTGGCTTTGGCAGCATTTATTAGTCAGAGATAGACCTTCTTGAAGAATGCTAGTATCTGCAGGGGAGTCGATGATAACTCCCAGCTTTCAATCATCTGCAAGCTCTTGTCAGCCATAAACCTTCAGCATTTGTTTCATTTCAGAGAGAAAGATGTTAAAATGGAGCAGGCCCAGCTAGTGACTGACCTCACCTATTCTGACCTCCTGAGTCCTATCAGTAGGCCAGTTTGCTATGCATCGGGTGATAAAAGGATTTGTACCTAAATTAGTGAGCTTGTTAATAATGCCAGAGTGGGGTATTGTATCAAAAGCTTTGGCCAGCTCAAGGTAAGCTGTATGCACAGCCTTACCTTCATCCAAAGCTTTGATTTTTGTTGTGTCTTTTGGCTTTTCCCGGTTAGGGGTCACAACAGCGGAACTCCGGTCTGCTAATGATTGGCAGTAGAATTTTACGTGCCGAGTTGCCAGCCCTGACACACAACCTTCAACGAAGGTACGCCCATTCACACATGTCTCAGACAGAAGACGATCTAGCTGAGAATCGAATGGGACAACATCGTACTGTGAGACGACAGTGCTACCGCAGCACCACCGCCATCCAAAGCTTTGGTGACCTTCTTAAAAGTCTACCAGATTTAATAAGCATAACCTTCCTTTAACAAAACCAAGCTGTGATGGGTCTAGCATTTGCAGGTTACCTATTTTCTCATTTATCATGTCCATGACAATTCTTTCTATGGCCTTACATATCAGGTTGGTAAGACATATGGACCTGTAGTTACCTGGATCAATGGTCGGACCTCCTTTGTGTAGGGTAATGACTATAGCCATCTTCCATTCCTTGGACAGAAAACCTGACTGAAGGTTCCAGCTGAAAACTGATTCAAGTGGAACAGAGAGGTCATGTTCCATGCCATTTATTAAACATCCCAGGATGCTATTGGGGACATCTATGCAGTGTTTTTGGCCTTGGAAAGTGTATTGATCATTTCCCTATTACTGGCTGGGGTGGGTGTTATTCAATGTTTCCTTTGGACTATCTGGGGGGAGTGGGGGAGAAATTTGAGCTGAACCTGGCAGCTAAAAGGTTGGCAGTGGGCTCCAGTTCAGTGTGTGTGATGCCGTTTACAATAAGTTCTGGCTTGTTTGACTTGCCATTCTCTGCTGAGTATTGCTGATCTCTGACTGCATTTGATTTTGGATTGAAGTTATTAATTTCAGGTCTGGTTACTTCTATTTTTTTATATTTTTCTTATATTGCATTTTGTTTTGTTTTCATTTTTTGCAAGCTAGGGTTAGTTAGAAAATAATTTTTTGCAGATGCTGAATAACATCTAGCTAATTAGTGAAAAGAGATTATAAATAGCATTCCTCGTTTGTACAACTAAATGTAAATGCCACGGAGTACCTATAAGTGCTCAAACACCTCTGAGTCCAGCAGGGTTCATCCAACCATAATAAAAAGTTTTCTTGTAAAGCGACCAGCTCTGCTACACCAAAGGAAGCAGTTCCACAAGCTCAATTGTAAAACGAATGCTTTATTGTCAAGTTAGGGTTTAGAAAACGCCAAGGCAAAAAATCTAACTAACAGCCAGAACGCTGCTACATAAACTCAATACTAGCATTGACAAACCCCAGTGCAACAAAAACTAACAAACAGCTAAGATGCTACAGCAACATAAACTTGGTTAAGCGCTTTCACCCATCTGATATGGGCTTCATCAGAACACTATTTCTAGAATGCAGACACCTTATAAAACTTATCAGGCACCAAAAACACCAATTCAAAAAGTAGCATTCGAAACGCTTAAAGGGACATAGCCTTCGTGATATTAAGTCAACCCAAAAATAGCAATAGCGCAAAATATGTGAAGAATGCCTAATGACTTTAACATTGATAACACAAATTCCTCATTTAACTAGAAATATTTTGTGGCATCTTTATTTAGCTGTAGTACTTGTTTAACTTGCTGTTCTCTGCCTGACTATTGCTTATCTCTGTCTGCGTTTGACTTTTCCCATCCATCTGCCCTTCTGCTGTTGTACCTTTAAACTTGGTGGTTTTTGAGTTGCCCAGCCCTACTACAAATCTGATTTTTGAAATTCCTCCCAGTCCCATCTCATCAGCTCATTCTACTGAGCACTAAGAGATTTGCTGGAAAGGCCCTCCACCTTAGTCTCTTAAACTTGAATTATATTTTGTTTCTTCCCTTCCCAGTTAACTATTACAAAATCATACTTTATTCAGCTGCTTTTATTGTATTTGTGCTTCTTCCTACTTTATTTAGCTTTTTATTGCACATTCTTAAAGTGTTCATTTGCATTTATTATTCTGCGTTTAGTACTGCTCATTAGTAGCCTGATTACATTGTAATTGTTGTTCTAAGCCTGTAATTTTTGATTTGGACTTTAAACTAGTTATCTTACTTAAGGAAGTTTGTAATCTATACTCTTGTGGCAGGATAGGTAACTTACAGCCTTCTGAGTTAGGAATTGCTGGTTGAAGGTTTATTGTGTCTGTTGTTCTAAAAGTGTCTTAGTTCTGGTTTAAGTGCCTGGGCTTCAGACCTATTGTTTACATTAAGTATGCACGTGGTCTATATTCTTGGCAGAAGAGGAGAGGCTCCACTCCTATGAGCTGTGAATTGCCATTGAAGGCTTATTGCACCTGTTATTCTAAGTGTCTTTGTTTTGGTTTAAGCACTTACACCCTTTCTACATTAGGAAGGTTTGTGGTCTATACTCTTGTGGCATTACTGTCTAGACAGATTTTTTAACTACTGCAGATTTTAGTTTGGACATAGCTGCACATTGCTCATCAAGTTCTTCGTCTTATTGAACTATTCGATATTTAAATTTCCCTCGCTCCTCCCTAGTAGATTAGTAGCTGTGTATATGCACTTTCTGACTTTCTCAGTGGCCAGTCGGGTTGAGATGGGTATCCTGAGGCTTTGCAGCAATTACTTCATGTACACTGACAATCCACTTAACAAAACACATAAAATATGTGAGAGATGTAAATACATTTTAATGCTGGAAGCAAAACTGTCTCAAACAAAACTAATCCTATAATGGTCATCAGTAACATTTACACCATGCCTAGTGCAAAGGGTAAAGACTCTGCACATAAAACTACTCATACTGAGGCACTTACAAGTAACCTTTCTAAAACACTAAGAATTTTTGCACAGTACAATCAAAGAATGAGTCCTCAGCCATAACGTAAACACTCTGTTAAAACACTGCCCACAGCTACACCTAGTAACACTATATCCAGTGCCTCTACTGCTAAGCCATTAAGGCAAACCAGTGCACAGTCAAATTTCCTGGTCATTGGTGATTCTATAGCAAGGCACACTGATGTCCCCCTCACCAGACTGAGTACGGAAAGAGTGACAGTTAGCTGCCTTTCTGGGACTAGGATCCATCAAGTCATAAATGCACTCAGGTCATTGAATCATAGGTACCAGTATGGTTCTATAATATTCCATGTGTGTGTGTTTTGATGACCTGGGACATACCTCCCATGACTACATTATTGAGTTTGCTGATTATGTGTCTCAGGCTGGTATGAGCTTAGCACTGAGCAGCATACTACCTTCTCTAAGGATTATGCCATTTTACCAGCAGAAAATAACTGACTTTAACAATTGACTTACTTTCTGGTGTCAGTCTAGGGAAGTATAATATTTGATGGCCTGGAAGGACATGGTTGACAGACCACGCTGCTTTGCCAGAGATGGTCTGCACTTATTCCCTCTAGGCTTTTGGATATTGGCAAATACATTTTCCAGCCCCATAGTGCCTTTTGTAGGCAATGCCAAACTGATAAACCTACTGACTTAACTGAACCTATGAAGGAATATACAAAGGTGATACTACTCAATGCTGGAAGTCTTAACAAGAAATTCCACTCCGTGCAAGCCTTCTTCTCCCTAGAGACTGTAGACATCTGTTTAGTAATAGAGACATGGAATAAAGTCATGGAGAGTATCCCAGCAATGCAAGGCTGTAATGCCTTTCACACCTCTAGACCAGCTACTGCACAGGAGGGAACTAAAGGTGGAGGAGTCTCATATATTAAAAACAATCTCACATCCATGCTTGTTAAAGTGTATGAACCACTGGAACTCTTATATGTGCAACTCACCATAAACAGGGTGTTTTACTATATCCTTGTAACCTATAGGTCCCCTTCCATATCCCAGGAAGCCCATATTATCTATCTCAAAGTACTAGAGTCCCTCACAGTTCAACCCAATACAATATTCATTAAGAATTTTAACTGCCCCTCTATAGATTGGGAAACCTGCACCACTTCTAATGCACAAGACCAGTGATTCCTAAAATTTGTTAATATCAACTTCCTGGAAAGTTGGTCTGTTCTCCTACCAGGGTACAGACATGCTTGACCTTGTACTCCTGAAGATGGGGTCCAATGTTCCTCACTCTATGTAATGTCTTCCCTTGTCAGATTTGACCATAAGGTAGAATTACTTGAAATAAAAATTAAATCAGTGGAATCAGCGAAACCACAAACCTTTAGGAGCTTTTCCAAGGCTAACCTCTCTCTACTAAGCAACACCTTGAATAAATTTCAAGCACCCACAAACCTAGTAAACACCATAGCATATGGGGAGCTCTTTAAAAAAATTCTGTACAGCAAAATTGATAGCTGTATAGAGTGAGCTGTGTCCACTCGTATTAAGAATAAGTTAAACTCAAAAGGCAGGCCACCCTGGTGGAATCACAGTATCAATCGGTTATACACCAAAAGAAAAACTTGGTTTAGTGTAGGAGGAACAAAGCCATACATACCAAAAGCTCCCTAACCAATCCAAGCAGGTAACTAAGATGGTAAATTAATACTTCAAAGGCTAAATTTGAAGGAAAATAGCTTCCCAGGCAAAGGACAACCATAAAGCTTTCTACAATTCCCCACCAGTCTCTTCAGCAGTATGTCCAAGTATGCACAAACACCAATGAAATATTTCCCCACTGTTCCCTTCACCAGTATGCCCAAATATGCACAGGCACCAAAATGAAACATTTCCCCACTGAACCCTTCAGCAGTATGTCCAAGTATGCACAAGCACCAAAATTAAGCATTTCTCCATTGATCTTTTCATCAGTATGTCCTAGCATGTGCAAGCACCAAAACTAAACACATCCCCCACTAATCCCTTCAGCAATATTTTCCAGGTATGCACAATTACCAAAATGAAACTCTTCCCCCACTGATCCCTTCAGCAATGGGTTCAAATATGCACACACACCAAAATGAAATGGTCTATATCATGGTATCAAAAACTGATTTAATCAAACGGCACTTTACATCGAGCTTCCATTCATCGAGCTGTTTATAGTGAAATTGTGATACAGTGAAGATCAGAAAATTTACCCTTTCCTCACTGTAGTGCAGTCCATGAGTTGGTATTATAATTAGTGGGGGGCGGGAAGTAATGTAAATGTCGTTCTGTTTCAATTATGTAATATAGACCCAAAATGAAACATTTCCCCACTGATCCCTTCAGCAGTAAGTCCAAGAATGTATAAGCACTTAAATGAAATATTTTCCCACTCATCCCTTCATCAGTATATCCAAGTATGCACAAGGAACAAAATGAAACATTTCAGCAGCATTTTCTTCAGCATTATGTCCAAATATGCACAAGCACCAAAATGAAACATTTTCACAAGTGGTGCCTTCAGTACCATGCTTAAGTATGCACAAGCACCAAAATGGAACACTTCCCCCACCAATGCCATCAGCAGTATGTCCAAGTATGCACAAGCACCAAAATGAAACATTTCCACAAGTGGTGCCTTCAGTACCATGCTTAAGTATGCACAAGCACCAAAATGGAACACTTCCCCCACCAATACCATCAGCAGTATGTCCAAGTATGCACAAGCACCAAAATGGAACACTTCCCCCACCAATACCATCAGCAGTATGTCCAAGTATGCACAAGCACCAAAATGCAACACCTGCCAATGTACATGCTTAAGCAGTTCAAGGACTCCAAATGAAATACATCCTCCAATGACCCCTTCAGTAATCTGTCCATGTGTGCACAAGCATATCCCTTATATCAAATTGAAATATTTCCCCCAGCAACCCCCTTAGTAGTTTGCCCATGTGTACACAAGTACACCCCCTGGCACCAAATGAAACCTTTTCCCTTCCCCTTGTATCTCTATATTCTCCTATTGTTTACATGCTTGGTATGCAAATAACCTCATTATGGATTCATATCATATGAATCCTACTGATGCACAAAAGTGTAACGTCCTTTATGTGAATATCAGCTGACCCCTTATCACTTATTCTTCAAGCATATTACTCTTTTGCTCTAAGGAGGCATGTTTATATAAAGGCCTACACATTAATGTATTCATCCTGAAAGTCTGTGATTTGCATATCGACATAGCTCTGCTCTTCTTGGATTACAGCTAAAGAAACGCAAAGCCCTGGACTATGAATTCTGGCCATAATTCCCTTTTGAGAAAACAGAAGTAAAAGAAAGATGCTGTAGGAGTGGAACTATGAAGCTGTGCTAACCAGGCATGGAGCATGTGCAGATCCAGGTATTGTTTACATGTTGTTTCAGTTCAGTTTTGAATCTTTTTATTTTGCCTGTTGACCTAGACTCTAGGAGGATGCAGTTCCATAATCTGGAGTCATAAATTGAGTATGATGAAATATGGATTTAAAATGGTTCTGTAACTTTAAGAGTACTGTTCAAATGACTGATTAATTCGTTTTGCATGTATGGTGATATCATATGCTATGTGACAGGAACTGGCATTTGTTGCATTATAAAACAAAAGTGCTTAACTTGTTGATTAAACTCTGACACTAGCCTAGACCAGCATTCTTTTGTTACTTGAGTCACAATGTTACCAGTTCAATAATATAACAAAAATACTTGCAGATACAGGTTGTAGGAGAATAATCACAGTGAAGTAAAACATAATGGATGTGTGTGTTTAATAGCACAAAAAGGGTGGGGCAAAGTCGTAGCTGATCGTTGTAAGTGTTAAAATGATAAATGGCACAATCAAAAGCTCTGTAGGTTTTTTCCGTACTAAAATGTTACAGAAAGTCAATTGACTTGATTATTTTTTCTCTTCACTGTAGGGTGTGCTGCTTTTTTTTTTTTTTTTTTTTTTTTTGCTCTTCTCTTGAGAGGATGATTTGGTGGGGCTTGATTGGCTGATGTGTTATAGGAAGCCAATGAGCCAATTGGCTCTTCTTGGCTGATGTAGGAAAGTAATCAGGTTTCTTCAGTAATCTGAAAACTTTTTTATGCTCTTCACTTGAGAGATGGGAGGAAGAGATGGACAGAAAAATGAGCCAGCTGGTTTAAAGTAGAAAACCAGTAAGATAAACATTTTGTATCATAAATGTGCCACAGAAGTATCACAGTTTCAGAGTCGCAGACAAATTAAGAGACATACAGAAAATAAATGCTAGAAAATAGTTGGACTAGACTGGAGAAGTTTTGGGGAAGTTTATTTACAGACAGTTAAACTGTCAGGTTTTGAATGTTCTCCCTATATCCACGTATGTTTCATTGAAGCGTTCTGATTTCCTGTCACCTGACAAAAGATGCTTAGTAACCACTCTGAATTATTCCTACATATAATCCTTGTTGTCCTTGTGACCTGAGATATAGCTAAAAAAAAGATCTGCATGCATTAGTCCACTTATCCAATTTAACAAATCTTTATATAAATAAAAGTAAACATTCAGAAATAGCTAGAAAGAGGGTGATGTCTGAGCAATGCCATTCCTAAGGAGAGTCCTGAGATTATTACTGTTAATTATTGAGCATTTTAGGAGAATTCAACAATTTTATGTGATTTTCTGCAAACATATTGACTGTAACAAGGTAAGGCAATTATCTCTGCAAAACTCCAATCTTTCAGAGCATGTGCAGAGATAATTTGAGGCCTGTGAAAAAAGAAAAGGCTAATATGACATGAGAATATATAATGGAGGTTAGAAATTATTTATACTCTTTCTAGCCTTCAGTCTTCCTGCAGGCATTAAACCAGCCCCACTAACTCACCTGTATAGTACTTCCTAGCATCTAAGGACAGTGGACATGGGAGACACGAGCTGGAGCTTTAACAAGTCAAAAAACTTTATCAGGTTTCATGTTTCAACATAAGTGGGCTTCTTAGTAGCAAGGCCTACTTGGTGTTGTCTGTAGCACCTACCAAAGATGCTGGAATGTGTAGGGTACTTAACTTACAATAATATCTATATGTACATATATATATGTATTTATTATGTATCTTTTAATTTAAAGTTTGGTAAGCAAGGTAGAGTACTGATCCTTTCACACCATTTACAGGCTCAGCACAGCAGAAATACAACCAAAGAAACAATAAACTTTAATCAATATCACTGTAGTAGTGGTAATGTAAGAGCAACATGCAGAGGTCTGACAGGATAAAATGTATGTACCATAAACGAACATAATCAAGTCAGCAATATAGGTAAGGAGAGTATCAGTGTGCTTTAATAACATGTAGTATAATATTTGTAGAGCATAAATCATATACAAAGCACAAAGTATTTGAAGTATGTACATTTATTGGGCATGGGATGTGAAGCAAAATAAGCTATTAGTCAAATGAAGAACAGAAGGGAAAGGAGGGAGACAGAAAAAAAGCGAAAAAACTAAAAAAAGAAGTGTAGGGGAGACAGTGGGAAGTGTGCAACTATCTATTACTCAGTTTTGTGTGATCTGGGTAGTACTACAGGGGGTTAGGAATATATTTACTGGTATGGTAGAGTTTTCCTTTAACCAGACAGTGTTCAAAAACATTTACATTTACTTCTTACCAAATTTTTTTATTCAACCTTCCTAGAAGTCCTAAACTACCATGCTCCTCTGCGGCGTAGAAGAGTAAAAACAAAAATCTGTATCTGGCTCTCAAACTGTACCAATCAGGCCATGGTCATAAGAGACAAAGCCTGGAAAAAATGGCATACAACTACCAATCTCTCTGAATTCCAACAGTATAGACACCTTCGCAACAAAGTTAAACGTCTAGTCATCAATGACAAAAGAAAATCATTATATTAAATTGCAGCATAATTTCAAACAAAATCCAAAACAGTTCTGGCCCTCAGTATCCACACTATTAAACCCTGGTGCAAAAAGTAATCCCTGTCCACACCATGACAAAACACCCCTAGAAATTGCCACAATCTTTAACTCATACTTTGTCAAAACTATAGCCAAACTAACTGCCGCATTCCCACCCCCACCTTCTCAAACTAACCACTCCACCAACTACGACCACCCAGTAGACCCACCCACTACCATATTTTCTCTCTCTCTCCAATCCCAACATCTACTATAAACAAACTCCTGCTTAAATTGAAACCAGGGAGCAATGCCCCTTACAACCTACGCCCAGAATACTTGAAAGTGTTATCTACAGCCACCTCCTACCCCATTAGTATACTCCTAAACAGGTCAATTCAGGAATCCTATATACCCACCATCTGGAAGAAAGCCTACATTCTTCCCCTACATAAAGGCAGTAATAATACTGATACCTTTAACTTCTGTCCCATGGCTATATTGTCCCCCATTTCTAAAAATCTTAGAAAAATGCATATACTCCCAACTCCAGCAGCACCTCTTAAACAATAATCTTCTATATTCCTGTCAACATGGTTTCCACCTCACTCATAGTACTACCACTGCTCTCCTATCCTTCACAAATACTGTTAACCAAGCACGCAAAGAAGGAAAACTCGTCTCCTCTCTCTTCCTTGATCTGTCCAAGGCATTTGACACCATTTCCCACTCCCTACTTCTCTCCAAGCTTTCAGGTCTGAACCTGTCCCCATCAACTCTGCTCTGGTTTTCCAACTACCTATCAAATAGAGAACAATCCACTAGATGGCTTGAATCTACCTCACCATTCCTTAACACCCCCACAGGAGTTCCTCAAGGATCCATATTAGGCCCTCTACTTTTCAGTATTTTCATTAAAGACTTTCATTCTTGTGTCCCCAACAACTCAGTTATTCAATATGCAGACGACTCAACTATAATTTCCACCTCCAAAACCATACCTAAACTACTCTCATGCATACAGCAAGCATTCTCCTCTATTGAAAGCTGGATGATTAGCAATCATCTCACACTCACTCCAAACAAAACCAAACTTCTTCTCTTCTCCCCTAAGAAAGCCACCACTATAAACAAACCAGATTTCAAAATCTGCGCATTAAACAAAACCACCCTAGAAATTGTCACACACACAAAACTGCTAAGTGTCACCATAGACGAAAGCTTAACCTTCGACCAGCACATCCACAATAACATAAATAAAAAAAAAAACATCAGAAACTAGGAACCCTCTATAGGCATAAAAACTTCCTCAACCCCACTACCAAAACAAACCTTGGCCACATCCTTTCTACTACCCTCCTTACTATATGGTGCCCCCCTCCTCACAAACATTCGCACATCCCTAAAAAATAAATGGAAACCTGTTATAACAAAATTGTGAGATTTGCAACTAATGCCACCTACTCCTCCCATCACTGTTCCTTGCTGCACACACTCAAATGGCTTGAGCTACCTCAATACCTCATTCACCAGCAACTCTCAATAGCCCACAAAATTATCTATAAATCCCTTGACTGTCCAGCCCTTACCTCTACTTTAACTCAATACCACCCAAACAGACCACTTAGATCACAAAATGAGACCCTGCTACTCGTCCAAAAACCTACACTCCCTGCCGGACATGCACTCTACTCTTTCTGTATTGCCAAACTCTAGAACTCTCTCCCTACATCACTTACAGCCACCAGTAATGCCAAGTCCTTCAAAGATGGCCTCCATTCACATCTATTTACCCATTGGCAATGCTCCTGCTCCACACCCCACATTATCTGACCCCTTCCAACTGGTCCATTAGCAAAATTGTACCCATACTCTATATAACTGTTTATACACTGTTATGACTGCTAGACTATTATGTAATTCAAAATGCAGCTGTTCATATTCTGTTATGACTGCTAAAACTTCAAAAATACACAGGCCTTGCATTTTTAACTTGTTTTAGCCAATATTTTGTTTATTTTCCTCCTGATTTGTAACTTCATTCTGTAACCTAACTGTATGTCTGAACTTGTAAATAATTTTCTGTTTGTTTACAAATATCTATTCAGAGATTTTCTCCCCAGGCCTCCACTGAAAATGGGCTCACTCTGGCTCAGTGGACACTCCTGGTAAACAAATGTAAACTAACTAACTAACTAACTAAATAAATAAATAAATATTGCAACATTAACTGAATCTTATCTAAAATCATTTTATTATTTTGCAGGAAATCCCCCTAATACACACACACACACACACACACACACACACACACACACACACACACACACACACACACACACACACACACACACACAATCCCAGAAGGGGGGTAAGATATAACTCTCAAGTACGAACGCCATACTCTCCACTTTACTATAATGTTGCCAATAGCTGGGCAAAACAGCTTAGCAAAACAAGAACACAAAATGTTTTCTCTTAAATTAAGCCAGGTTTTAAATATCTGTACCAAAGAATTTACATCTAAGCAGCCACTCTTTGCTAGGCAGATTTAAAAAAATAGTCAGTCCAACAAATTCAGTATAAATACCATTCTACACAGCTATGTTTCCAATCGATCATTACGATCCAATGACCAAAAGCTGCTCTCTGTCCATAAACATATCAAATCTGCTGGGCATTGTCTGTGATCATACCATGTTGCTAAGGCCTGGAACTCCTTAGCTATATCCATCAGGTGAGTACTCTCCCTCCAGTCCTTTAAAATCACTGGAAATAATTCTTAGCCAAAACCTGTCTCTGTTCTTGCTTGATCCCATGATAAACTATATCCGTAAATATGAACATATACCTCTTCATATATCACAGCTCCTTATGACTCTCTCTTCTTCACTCAGTCTCATTGTGGTTACTTGCTGGTACCGCAATCAGGCAAGAAATTTATTGTTAAAGCATAAAGGTCTTTATGCAGAGCTCAAACTTGTTCTGAGATTTAGCGGTGAGATTTAAGAGTGGAATAAGCTAAAGTGACTCATAGGTTCGTAAGTAGGTACCAGTCAGGCTGCCCTTGTGGAATATTTTAAACTTAGCCAATTTCCCTCAAAGGACAGAATCAAACTCTGTGCCATGTGGGTGTGAGGAAAACACCTTAACCATTATGCCAATCACAAATAAACACAAATTGCTATGGAGATGTTGGAACTGAGCTATTCATGCAAAGCATAAACTCTACCCCTGAGGTATATCCTTTCTGCTTTGTGTGGTTCTGATTTTCTACCTGTTTTGATTTGCTGCAGTGACGAGAAGCTTGTCTGCTACAAAGGATAATGACAAGTAGTGTGTCCTACTCCACAGCAGTTGAAGTTCTTTTGGCTCTGTTTTCAGTGCCAGAAATGGAAACAAAGAAGTGACTTGCTAGACATTACAACAGGACAATTATGTGCCAGTGCTTGCTTAGGAGAATAAGCATCTAAAAACACAATTGCGGATAGTTTAGTTTGTAGTAGATTAGATTTTTTAATCTTAGGGTCCAGAGTTCAAGTTCTATTTGGGTGTGAGCTACTTTCTGGCAATTAGTGCACAGAACTAAAGCTCTGACTTATTAATGAGCTAACCTCTTCCAGTGCCAAAGGTAGAGGGTTTGCATCTTTCCACTTTCATTTCATGTAGTTCACATTGGCAAACAAAACATTTTCACATACTGTATAGGTGACACACCCCAACATTCAGACACTGTTGAAAAGGATCTAGGCATTCTAGTTGAGAATGTCTTGCCTTTTGAACATCATGTTTTAAAAAACGTTTTCCTGGCTCATCCAATTTCCAAAGGCATCTCCTGTAAATCCAAAGTAGTATTACTTCTTAACTTGTATCTCAAATATTGAATATAATGTCCCATTTGCCATGTATTTGTCTAAGCATATCACTCAACATAAGAAAGCTCTGAGATTCATAAGTAAAAAGATCACTGGCCTCAAAAATCAGAGCAGACTAGCAACCTTTTCTCTGTACTTGGTCTCTTACAGACTCCTCTGTCAGGATCTGGGTCTAGTTTTTCAAACCATAAAGAATTCAGCCCTGTTTGATCTCCTGTTCCTTCACAGAACAAATGGTTCTTTAAATACCTGATTAAAGGAACTAAACCTTCATCAGCCAATAAATAAGACATGGTGTGATAGAGTCACATCCCAGTGTATACTCTACATCTGGAACACATTTCTAGTACATATAAAGCAGAGTAGCACCCTTGCCATTTTCAAGATAATCCTGGATAACTGGATGGGCTGCCTGAAATTCTCCCCTGGTTTGTTATTACTTTTTTTACTGCCCTTGAGGTTGGAGAGAATTTATGAATATAGGTTATTGGCTAGGCATGCAATTGTCTGCAGACCAATTGCCTAGTACTTGCCTATGATCCTGTCGGAGCCTATTATTTACCTGTTGTATGATCTTGAGCAAGTCACTTAACCGGACAGTAATTTGTAGCAATTGGGAGTTTGGGCTAGGATTCTTAGTGGTGCCCTGGATCGCATGCCTGTGAAGTACCTATTTTTCCTTTTCTCCCCACTTCATGCAGATGGACATCCCAGGGCTTCAGTCCATCACCAGGTCTACCTGCTCCTCTTCCTCATCTTCCTCATCTTCTTCCCCAGACTTTTCTGAGTGAGCTGGGACTGACATGGATTCTAAGGGTGCCCTGGGCGAAGGTACCAGAAAGTACAGTTGTGTACACTTACCATAAATGTAGATGTTTGAATGTATTCACTGTTGCAGTCATCACATTTGTGTTATCCTGCCAGGGGTAGCCCTCAGTCGGCCCGAATGCCAGAGGCTTAGTATTTCTGCGTCGGTTGATGTCGCTCCAGGACTGACATCAGGTCGTCAGTGGTATAAAAACAGGCAGCCGACACCATTATATCAGTTTTTCATGCCCTAACTGTCAGGAGTCCCCAATAGAGAGCTAGGTTATGGTGGAAGAACACCACCAGTAGAAAGTAAATACCAAAAATTCCTTGTAAGGAGAGAGAGAGCGAGAGAGAGAGATAGAGACAGACAAGGGGGATGGAGGGAGGGAAACCAGGACTGCAACAGTGAATACACTTGAACATCTACATTTATGGTTATGTACACAACTGTACTATGTTCTTCATGTTTCACTGTTGCAGATATCACATTTGGGTTGATTCCCAAATCTGAAGAAAAGGGTGGAGGCAGCCAAGAAGCCTGGGGGCTGGCTAGGATGCCCTGCAAGACTGCAGTGGCAAAGCCTGTCCTGGATTTGGAGAAGATGGGCAGGTGGTAATGCTTGGTGAAGGTATGAACAGATGTCCATGTTGCAGCCTCCAGGATGTCCCTGGTGGAGACCCGTCTGAGAAAAACTGCAGAGGTGGAGGTTGCTCTGGTGGAATGTGTCCTGACCTCCTTTGGGGGTGGTTTCCCATGCTGTTTGTAGCAGAAATGGATGCAGTGTGCTATCCAGTTGGAGATTGATTGTTTGGATATGGCCTTGCCCTCTGTACCTGCAACAAAGCTGACTAGCAATTGATCAGTTTTTCTAAAAGATTTAGTCCTGTCCAGGTAGAATATGAGCTGTCTGTGCACATCTAGAGAGTACAGAATCCTTTCCCCCTTGTTTTGTGGGTTAGGGAAAAAGGTGGGCATGTGAATGGATTGGCCGAGAGCCACACTGGATACCACTTTAGGCATGAAGGATGGGTTAGTCCTGAGGGAGATCCTGTCAGCATGGAAAATGATGAAGGGCTCTACAGCCATAAGTGCTTGTAGCTCTGATACTCTTCTAGTTGAAGTGATGGCCAGAAGCAAAGCTGTTTTCCAAGAGAGGAACTTTAACTCTGCTGAAGTTGCAGGTTCAAAGGGGGGTAGGGTGAGCTTTTACAACTCAAAGTTAAGGTCCCAAGCTGGGGTAGGAGCTCTTCTGGGTGGCCTTAAGTTGTTAGCCCCTCTTAGGAATGGTTTGATGAGAGGGTGTGAGAAGAGAGGTGGCTCTGTGCTGAAATGAGCAGAGATGGCTGAGGCATGGATTTTAATGGAAGAGAAGGATAGACCCCTGTGTAGTAGGTCTACCAGGTAATCCAGGATAAGAGGTAGGGAGGGCTGTGTGGTTCCTGCTCCCTTATCCTGGATCCAGGTGCAAAACCTTTTCCACTTGTCAGCATAGAATTTTCTAGTGCTGGGGCGTCTGGCTTCACGTATAACATCTAGAACTTGTTTGCTTAGGCTGGCAGCTTGAGGAGAGGTTAGGGAATAAGCCAAGCTGCCATGCTGAGGCTCTGAAATTGGTGATGCATGAATTCTACATTCCTCTGGGTCAAGAGTGTTGGGATCTTAGGTAGGTCCCATGGTGGCAGGGGTGACAGGCTGACCAGCAGTGGGTACCAGTGCTGGAGTGGCTTGTCTGGGGCAATCAGGATTGCCCTGTTTTTCCTCCCTTATTTTGAGCAGTACCCTTGAAATGAGTGGTAGAGGGGGGAAATACATAGACTGAGAGGTTTACCCACTGGAAGGATAGAGCATCCACTTTCCAGGCCTTACTGTGAGGTTCCCTGGTGCAGAATTTGCTGAGCTGATGATTGGAGTGGGAGGCAAAAAGGTCGACCTTCGGGGTGCCCCATTTCTGTGTTACAAGGGTGAAGGTTCTGTGGTCTAGCTGCCACTCATGTGGGTCTAGCAGGTTTCTGCTTAAGTTGTCTGCCAGAGAGTTTAGATAGCTTGGCAGGAATTGTGCTAGCAGGTGTAGCTGCATGGCTGAGGCCATGTGCCAAAGCTTCATGTCGGGCCTGCAGAAAGGATGAGTGTGTCCCTCCCTGCTTGTTGATATACCACATTACTGTGGTGTTGTCTGTTTTGATCAGTAGAGGCCCGGGGAGAGTAGGGGTCTCAAAGCTGTCAGGGCATGCTGAATAGCTAACATCTCTTTTTGGTTGATGTGCGGATGTATTCGATGTGGGCTGCATTGGCCCTGAATGCACCTGCCATCCAGGTGAGCACCCCATGCCTAGTCTGATACGTCTGTGGTGAGGGTCTGGGTGGCATGGGGTTGTGAGAAGGTAAGTCCCTTGTTGTGGTTGCATGCTGCTGCCCACCAAAGAAAATCTTTCCTTAGACAAGGTATCATTGGTATAAGAGTTTCCAGGTCTTGAGAGTGCTGACATCAAAGGCTTTTTAGGTACCACTGTAGTTTCCTCATATGCAGTTTGGCATATGAAATGAGTAGAATGCAAGAGGCTATGAACCCTAGAGCTTGCAGGATTTTCCTTGCGGATAACTGGGTTCTGGTGGCTAGTTGAGAGAAGTAGCCTGTCAAGTAGGTTTGTTTTTCTGGAGTAAGGAATGCCGTCTGGGATGCTGTGTCCAGGCTTGCTCCCAGGAATACAATTTTTTGTGTGAGTACTAGTTTTGATTTCTTTTCATTGATAGTATACATCAGGGAGGTCAGTAGGTCATTTACAAAAGTCAGGTGCTGTAGCAGTTTTTCCTGTCTGCCTGAATCAGGCAGTCATCTCAGTATAGGTAAATTTGAATATTTCTTTGTCTGAAAAAAGCAATGGCGGGAGCCAGACATTTTGTGAAAACTCTGGGAGCAGTAGATAAGCCAAAGGGAAACACAGAGAACTGAAAGTGCATAGATGCTGCCCTGAAACATAGGTATTTCCTGCATGATTCCCTGATTGGGATGTGTAGGTAGGCTTCTTTTAGGTCAAGGGTGGCTAACCAAGCATCCTTGGGAAGCATAGGTAGAAGCTGCTGGAGGGTGAGCATTTTGAATTTTGGTATCACTAGAAAGATGTTTAGAATGGATAGATCGAGGATGGGGCACAATTTGCCCTCTTTTCTGGGTACCAGGAAGAGTCTGGAGTAGAAACCTTGGCCTATCTGTTCTGCAGGAACATGCTCTATTGCCCTCATGGAGAGCAGGGAAAGGACTTGCTTTTTGGCCTCTGGCCATTGGTTTGGAGGAAGATCTAGGAACTCTATTGGGGTTGGCAGAGTGTAGAAATAAAATTTGTATCTCTGGGGCGCTATGTTGAGGACCCAGCGGTCATTGGTAATGGTGGCCCAGTTGCTTGCGTGGAAGGAGAGTTTTCCTCCTAGGGGCATGAGCAGGTGAGCAGAGGGAGGGGGTGGAAGTGTAAAGTCATTGTGAGTTCTTACCATAAAGGGGTGTCTTTGCACTCCCTATTTTTGAAGCAGAGGAACTCCATTGCTTAGATCTCTGCATTCCCTGGGGCTGTTGTCTGGGGGGTCTGCTCCCCCCGGGTCTGGGCTGAGCTGGCCTGGAGGGGCCAGGAAAGGACCAGTGCTTGGAGGGGCAATGTCTCCTGAACCTCAGTGGCTGGACCTGTAAGAAGTCTTTAACTGTCTTCATAGATTTAGCTTTTCTTCCATCTTTTTTTAAAACCTCTTCTGCTTTGGTGCCAAATAAGTTGTCTTTGTTCAAGGGTGCATAATTTGGATTTGACATGGTCTGGCAAGGTCTGTTCCTTAAGCCAAGCATGTCTTCCAAGGACAGAACCAGTTACTGCTGTCCTGCAAGATGCTTCTAGGGCATCAAAACCACATTGTAAGGTGTGCTTAGTTACTTGACTTGCAGAATGCATTAACTCTTGTAACTCTTTATTTTCTGTACAAGCAGGAAAGGAAGATATTTTTTGTTTGAGGAGTTCCATGGTATGTTGCTGATATTTCAGCATGTGGAACTGACAATTTAATACTCTAATAGCAAGAGTAGCAGAGGTGTATACTTTTTTACCCCATCTGTCTAATGCTTGGGAATCCCTATCTGAGGGGGTGGGATTCTTAGCTGAAGTTGCTTTTATTCCTTTACGTCCTTGAGAGATGACCTCGGGGTCAGCATTAGGACTTTTGAAAATAAATTTGTGAGAGTCAGGGACTCTATAATACCTGTCAGGTTTCCTGGGAGCAGGAGGGAGGGTGTCAGGAGTCAGACTGGATTCCATAAAAACATCATCCACAACATCCAGGACAGGAGGAGTGGCCAGAGGTCTGTGCTGGTAGATCTAAGAATTCCCTGAGTCTATTTTTTGACTGAGGATAGTCCTGACATTCCCATTGGAAATGCTTCCTTAAAGTATGTAGGGTTTCCCCAAAGAAAAAGTCCTCTGGTGGAAAGGCTGAAGGATGGATTCCTCTGCATCAGAATCCTCATAAGCAGAGAGGGGTTGCATATCTTCATATTCAAATGCATCAAAGTCATTGGACTCCTGTTCAGATAAAACTACTGGAGAAAAGTCTCTTTTTATTTTGGAAGGGGTAGCCTGGCTTCCCCTAATAAGCATTATAAGGTCTTCCATCATTTTAAGCATTTGAGACTGAGGCAAGGAAGCAGGTGCCTGAGCTTGGGTCGTCAGTTCTTTGGGTGTGGTTTGTACCCTGGGCCTTAGAAACTCAGTTGTTTTCGAAAGAAATGAAGACACAAAAGAAGTTGTTGGTCTGTGTCAAGTATCGGCAGAGCAAAGTACTTCCTCGGAAGCCAGTGCCTGCTCAGCGGCTCCGGACCCATCCAAGGTAGAGACATCTGCAGGATCCTTAGTTGAAGAAGAGTCTCGCTGCATACCGGACTCCGAAAGGGTCTCAGTAGCAGCCTGCGAATCCACAGAAGTGGGCATCAGGGGCTGAGAAAGCACCTCACTGAGGAATGGAGAACTGACAACTAGCTTAACAGAAGCGTTATCGGCAGTTTTGAGACTGTGTGGTCTGTCTCTGTCTTTATCCTTACATTTTTTCAGAAGATTGGTGGTTGGGTGGTTTACCGAAGCCATATCAGAATTCAAGGACTGAGAGTGAAACTATCTAGCTACAATAAGGGCCCAACGAAGTATAGTTCTGGCGTTGAACAAAGCACAAAAGCGATAGCAGGGGACGTCGTGGTCTGGGCCTAAACAGGTGACACAGTAAGAATGGAAATCTCTGTGTGGTACTTGCTTTCCACAGGCGAGAAAATTGTTAACTTTTTCTGACATAGGTTACAGCAAGAAAAAATTTTAGGGTACAATGGAGGATAAGAGATGGAGTGAAACACTATTTGAAAGGAGGGGATTAGGAAAGATGACAGGTAGGTTAAGTTGGGTGAGTGCAAGAACAGTTGTAAGAATTTAGTAGATGAGCTGTACATTATAACAGACCATGCTTACTTGGTAAGAATTTAGTAGATGAGCTGTACATTATAACAGACCATGCTTACTTGGTAAGAATTTAGTAGATGAGCTGTACATTATAACAGACCATGCTTACTTGGTAAGAATTTAGTAGATGAGCTGTACATTATAACAGACCATGCTTACTTGGTACGAATTTAGTAGATGAGCTGTACATTATAACAGACCATGCTTACTTGGTGCAATTTAGTAGATGAGCTGTACATTATAACAGACCATGCTTACTTGGTACGAATTTAGTAGATGAGCTGTACATTATAACAGACCATGCTTACTTGGTACGAATTTAGTAGATGAGCTGTACATTATAACAGACCATGCTTACTTGGTAAGAATTTAGTAGATGAGCTGTACATTATAACAGACCATGCTTACTTGGTAAGAATTTAGTAGATGAGCTGTACATTATAACAGACCATGCTTACTTGGTACGAATTTAGTAGATGAGCTGTACATTATAACAGACCATGCTTACTTGGTAAGAATTTAGTAGATGAGCTGTACATTATAACAGACCATGCTTACTTGGTAAGAATTTAGTAGATGAGCTGTACATTATAACAGACCATGCTTACTTGGTAAGAATTTAGTAGATGAGCTGTACATTATAACAGGCCATGCTTACTTGGTACGAATTTAGTAGATGAGCTGTACATTATAACAGACCATGCTTACTTGGTAAGAATTTAGTAGATGAGCTGTACATTATAACAGACCATGCTTACTTGGACAAGGATGAACAAGGATATACAATCAAACCCAGATCGAAGCTCTAATCTTGTGCCTTTGGAATTTTGCACCCATTGGCTCTGCCAGATTTAGGGAAACACTGACATTTCAGAACAACTTATCTAAGGGAGAAGAAGGCTTTACAGAGTAATTTAAAAAGCTGATACATACCAGAGTGGATGCATGGGATTTAATGGCTAGTGTTCTGTTTTGAGTTTAATGGTAAAGTGTGGCAAGATTTAAAAATTCACACCAATGAGGTGTGGTGAAAGAGACAGTGAACCTTAAAGTATCAGTGGTTGAATCAAGAAGAGTCTTGGATCAAGGTCTATGGATGGGAAGTGAAACTCTTGGGGAAATAGAAAAGCTGAACCAGGAAACTGTATATATATACTGAATAGGAATAGGGATTTCTCCAGGAAGCTTTGAAGTATAGGTATTTTTCGAATTTACCAGTAAGACAGAAAGTTGCAATGGTCACTAAGGATAATAACAGGTTTACATAAGGAAAGTAGAAATCTTTATGTGGAGATCTGATGATGATAGCAGATATTAGACTTTGTTTATGGGGTTAGTACCATTTCATGGGGTGGCAAAAGCCACATCACTATGGCTAGGCTTACAAATGCCCCAGGGCAGATAGCCTAGTACTATACTATGAAACTATGAAACTATGAAAAGGATCCTCTACGGGGTACTTAGCTTTAGAAGACTTCAACTTCAATTTGGAAATGAAAACTCAGGTAGCAGCCAACCGACACTCGCGCAAACTGCTTCTGCTTTGGGCTCCTCGGCAAGAAAGACTGATGTAATGGTGTTGGCTGCCTGTTTTATACCACTAGCGACCTGACGTCAGTCCTGGAGTGACAGCAACCGACGCAGAAATACTAAGCCTCTGGTATTCAGGCTGACTGAGGGCTAACCCTGGCAGGATAACCCAAATGTAATGACTGCAACAGTGAAACAGGAAGACCATCTGCTTTTGCTTCCTGGGGAGAGAGCATGACCTACCCTAGTTTCTGCACCCCACCCTTGCATTTTTGGCACATCAGAAGGCTACTCCCCTCATTGGATCTCACCTCCGCTAAGGTAGCATTTCTGATGAGTGCCCATCCCTCCCTGCTACCATCACAGTCTCCCGGGCTGCTAATCAAAACTAGGTCACCTGGGCCCTAGTTAGGGCTTTACTCCTCTACACCACAGTACTAGCAAGAGTAACTACATATTTTCCTATGAACATCTAAATATGCAGGCTGATAGTTTTCAAAGCTTTGTGGGGACATTTACAGCTCTGCACTACAGAGGCTTTGCACAAAGCTAAATGTCATGCTATTCCACATCCAGAAACAAAATAAAAGGTGACGTGGCACTTTTTTTGGCCAAGCAGATTCTAGTAGTCTCAGTCTGAGCTGTCTGACTGCTCTTTGCTGGGAACTAATAAATCATTACTCCTGGATACAGTGCTTTTGCACCCATGTGTGCATAGTAAGGTAAAATACCAGCTTGCTGAAGTTCTCTTCAGCGACCACTCCCTAATCATGTGACATACCACTGAAGTTCCAACTCAAGTCTAATATTTACAGTTACTTCGTCAAATTATCCTAAACACAGAACTAAAAAAGATACAGCACAACTGTAAAAAGTGCAAACTTGCAGGTGGTAAGGTCTCCCTTCATCCTTTATGTGAGTGGCTAACAACTTCAAGATTACACAATCTTGAGGAAGAGGAAACACCACCACCCGCAATTATTTTATATATGGGCTATTGCACTGAAGCCATCCTACAACAGGAGTACAGGGATCCATCCCATCCTGAAAAACCCATTTCTAACGTATTATACAAGTCTGCATGTTACAGCACACACTTTTTGTTTATTAAGTTGTGTTTTACTGTATAATAAAGAAGGTGGACTTGGCTGGAGTATAACTATATTAGGGAGTGGTCACTGGTCAATGAAGTGAGCTTTTGCAAGCTGAGCTCCAGAACACTCTAGTAGATTCAAGCACACAGTTATGTATAACCATACACTGTTATTCAGGCATTTTTATTATTATCTCCAAAAGAAGTACTCACATATTCCAAAAGATCTAGTATGCTCAGTTAATTAATCGTCCAGTAAAATGCATTGCATTATCTCTATATTCCACAGAGGATGTGAAATGCCTATATTTTGCATGTAAATTTTGTCTTTGTTTTTAATCTGGGAGAAGTAGTTCTGTAACATGTCTCTGCAGGACTTCTGTTGCTTAATGGGCAGAGTAAGAAAAAGCATTCCTAGAACAACAAATTGTTAATACACCGCTCTAATAACATTACAGGTTTACTTCAGCTACTGAATATTTTATGTGGTTGCTGAAAACTGTATTTATCTGTTTGTTCAAATAGAAGAAAACTAGAATTTTGAGTTTAGGATCCCTTTTTCCATTCTGAGAAAAAAAAAAACCAGAAAATCTTATAGAATGCCACCCGATTTTTAGAATTCTGATGGAATGTAAGAATGGGTTGTTCAGTAGTTTTTAATTTAATGTTCTGCCATTTTACCTGGTCTACCTGTCTGAGGCACATGGATACCCTTCTTGTTAAAAAACACACTGACAGCTTAGCACACATTTCATGTGGAGGTTCACAACTCACAATTTACTGTTTTCACCATTACTGTAACTATAATAATCACTATTAGCATTTTGATTTTTCCATCATTTAATATCTTTATTTTAACACATGTTGGACTTGCTTGCCTGTTGTGCCAGCATTCATTATATACACAAAATATTAAAAAACACACACATACCAAGCAGTTTTTGCTTTTTTTCACTTTCTGGTAAAAAACACAAAAACTTTAAATACAAAATACCAGTTATAATACATTTTCAAGAATGTTTGGCTTCTAGTCGTTTTACAATATTTTCATTTAATGACGGAACTTTCTTATTATCTGCACAACTGCCACACTCAGTATCTTCAAGTACATCTTGTAGTCCATATGTTTATATCTCTTTTTTTTGTTTTCTTTATTTTAGTCTCTGTCAGTTGAGTAATGCTCAGTAGACACAGATGTCTAGTCACATGAACTGCTCAGAGTCAAATAATACAATGAGTCGGTGGAGCTTGTGGGAATCAAACTTTTAACAAGATATCATTCATTAGAAGGCCTTTGGACAAATCCACTAAATTAAGTTGCTAGCCATTGGTATGGAAGAGGCCACACAATAACTGTGGATAGTACAATATGAGCTGCTGATATGGATTTGAGGAGGTCTCTGGGCAGTTTCATAATCAAATTCAGGTTAGCAGGACTTCAGCCTGATGGGAATGCATAGTACCACAACTCATCCTATCATGCAAAGTCACTATAAGAACAGAATGAGGTAGATGCACACAAAGAAAACCATTTAATTGCCATGGCAGACTTTAATCCTTTCTTAATTTAAAACAAATTGAGACTTAGTCTGCACCTCCTCTTTCTCAGGTCACTTTCATTTTGTGATGTCATGCTTGGTGGTTGATGTTGTTTGGCCTGCAACAGAGAAGAACTCACATCTTCTGTGTTCTGAAACTTCGAATATGTGTATCGTTTTGACTGTCCTCCCGCACCAGAAGACTGGTTGGTTCGTTGCATGATCTTTTTCCAAACAGCCCCGTCATTCTTCTGCTCTCTGACCCGAACAAGTTTTGGGAGTACAGGGGATGCCTCCTCTTCTTTCACTCTTGTACTGTTATGAGACTTGGAACTTAGAAAGTCCCTTAGACTAAATAGTCCCCTTCCTTTTCCTGCTGCCTTTGGTTCTTTGCATTTATCAGAGATGAAGACTGGTGCCTGGCATCTGAAACACATTGATATCTGGCCATCTTCACCTGTTTTCTTTAGGAAACCAAGACAAGGCCAACAGAGCCAATGGCGACAGTTCAGCTGATGTCCATCAGTACTACTGCCATCCAGAATTGTCCAGCACGTCAGGCACCGAGTGTCCTGCTCTTCCATGTCTATATTAAGAAGGATGGCTGAGTATGGAGTCTACCTGTTTATGGAAAAACACAAAGAAAAAATAAAAAAGTGCTGGAGTTAGTAAACAGCATTCAGGAGTTTTCTTTAATAATTGAAGATTTATTTTAAAAGTTTTTCTCCCACATACTCATTACTGCTTAGAGATGTTGTTACATACCTGCACTGCCTCCCCATTAGACCCAGGTCTGCTGATTTTAACAGAAACTGGAATTATGTTGATTTAATTTGAATGTGATTAAAATTATAAGGGCAATCCATGCCCCAGACTTTAACAATTAAACACCTCAGGCCTCTGAGTAGTGTTTCAAGATCATCTCCCAGCCATTAGGTTCACGTGCCAATTTTCTCCTCTGTTTCTGCTGTAGGATTTGAGTGTGTGTGTTCATTGTGTGTGTGTGTGTGTGTGTGTGTGTGTGTGTGTGTGTGTGTGTGTGTGTGTGTGTGTGTTCTGCTTTGTTGTTATGACTGTGGGTTGGTAGCACACGCAGCATACCTAACCATGAACTTGTGGATCCTACTCATTCAAGTCTCTCTTGCTTATGCTATTAAAGGGGCTGCACTATTTTGTGAAATCCTGTGTTACCCAATTCCAGTAATAGGCCATTAATAATAAATAATTAGTAATTGGCTATCACCAAAAGAAAGACAAAAGCCTATAATGTAGTTTCTCACCAAGTTCAGATAAAAAGTTTGGACACTGGAAGAGCCACGGAGGGGGTGGGGTGGTGTGGTCAAGCTGTTGACATTGATTCTCTACCTTTGGAAGAAGGGTATGGATTTCTACCTTCTTTGAGCACCCTCTAGTAGTAACTAGAGGGCCGGGGTCCCAGAATTCATATGCTACAGCTGTAACAACAGAAATGAGCAGATGCTCATCTCCTGCATGCTAAGAAGCATGGTTGAGCATCATTGCACAATTATCCTCCTGGAAATAGGGACAGTTCTCTCCATTCCAGTTTCATTTCTCCTTGCAGTAAATAAAATCCTGATAGTGATAGAGAAAGCTGAGGTATTCTATGTGCATATTTCACTTCAGTCTACACATAGAAAAGGGAGTTTTGGGTGCCATACTGAGATTGGATGAAGGAGCACACCGAGGAGAGTACTGGACAGAGAAGAAGGGAGGAGGCAGACTGTAAAATAGTTTCTTAAGAGAACATAAAGCTCAGGGACCTGATGGGATAGTTCCCAGGTCCTCAGTTATCAAGCCAGTGTGTCAGTGGATCCCCTGACGGAGAACATCAACACATCATTAGCCACTGCTGAATTGACTTGAGGACTGGAAGATGATGAGTGTAGTATCTTTGTGGGAAAGCGTGGAGCAGAACAAAAATCCATTGAATTAGTAGGCCTCTTGGCCTAAGAGTTGTAGCAGACTCTAGAGTAAAATGTTGTGTATCTTCTTGGATGACAACAACAATCTTCAGGACAACAATTAATACAGGTTCATGGCCAAAAGAATCTTTTAGTTGAATTTGGTCCACTTTTATGATTGATTACAGGAGAACTTTGCAGGGGAGTATTTCTAGATGAGTTCTCTTGAATTTGTTCTGCAAAGTCAGCTTTTAGGAAAACTGCAGACATTTGGGGAGGGGTAGACCTGAGATAGAGGAACTGTAACACAGCATGGATGAAGGGAATGACACAAAGTGTGGTGCTGAGAGGAGGACTGTGTAAATAAAGAAAGTGACTAATGGACCATCTCAGAAGTCAGTCCATTGTCTAGGTCTCTTCAGTGTGTTCACTTCTGAGATATATACACACACACACATAAATATATATATATATATATATATATATATATATATATATATATATATATATATATATATATAAAGGAAGAGAAAACAACACTCCTAGAAGTTATAAACTGCATCTCCTCCAGCTATGACTATTACCTGTATGTCTCAGCTTTACTTCTGGACCTCTTCAAAGTTTGTCATCTGGTAAACCATACTATGCTGTTGTCGGCATTATCAGACCATTAATGCATTTAGATGATATCCCACTGGTTCAAGAGCTACTTATTCCAGTCTCCTCAAGCTATTTCCTAGCAGACCTGCATTTCATCCAGGCAAACATTCAGGTTAAGAGCACTGTAATGATCTATCCTTTGCTTGGTCCCCTGATGTTAGCCATTGTTATAAATAAGATATATAACTATACCAAAGGTGTTGCACCTTCTGCAGTAGGGAATTCCATACCTATACATAGTACTACCACCCCAGATTAACTAATGGTGAAGCTTCACAGTGGCTTAAATGATTGGATCAAAACTAGTTTTACTATCTGTGAATAAAATCTCAGAGTGATGGAAAGAGACTAGAGAAAACCCACCAAACAGAATTGTGGGATGAACTGAAAAGTATATGACCAACCATTGGGGAAGGAACAAAGGGACACATAGGTCCACTGGATCATGCTGGGAAAATGTGAAGGGGCCACATGGAACAGAAAGAGTAGGGTGGTTGGAGGTAGAGGCAGCAGATTATAGGGATCTGCAAACACAGTACTTCAAAAAGTGGGGTGTAGCCCCATGGAGTAGAGTGCTGGAATTGGTGGTGGAGAGAGAATCCACAGAAGGATTTGGGGGGGGGGCAGGAGATGGGTGGAAAAGTATCAGGAGGAAGGAATGGATAGAGTGGAGATAAAATGTTTATGCTGTCTCATTCCAGCATCAAACACATATATATAAAGTAAATATGATGCCAAGAAAGAATGAGCTTTGATTGACTTTCTGTAGTTAGACACCAATTATTTCTCAGTCGTAAAAACATTCTATAATAGCAACAATGCACATGTATTGATGAAAACATTCTATTTTCAGAAAAAAACCCTCTGTAAACTTCTTCAATCTGTGAGTGAGTTTAGTGCTTCCTTTTAAATTTGTTTTTCAAGCAAGTCCCAGTCATAGAATGTTCCCAGGCATATCAATTCATCCCTTTAAAATATATATATTTTTCTAGCTGGATCTGTAGCATGGAGGGATAATGCCCCAACTGTGAGCTAGATGGTCAGTGACTGACTAGTGACCCAGGAGTTAGAAGTACCAGACTTGGAGGGTAGTAGTGTGTGGCTGAGCTGATACCATCTTCCTCATCTCTAGAGGGGTCACTGTTGAATCTGCCATGTTGTTGGCTCGTAGAAGAGGGTAGTGGGATTGTACTATGTTGCAGTGGATCACCAGCATGACAGGATTACTAAGCAGCACCTGACATTGTAGGAGTGCTGATGTATGTGTGGACATATCTATGTTTAAAAGAGACCAGCATTATGCTTCCCACTTCAGTGGAGATTGTGCAGCACTGCAGCTGTCAGAGTATTGAGAACTAGGAGCAGAAAATATTCCTAAAGTTGCATGAATGATAGCTTAAACAAAAATAAAACAGGACCTGAAGGTTAAAAGGATAAGATCTGAAAAAAGCCAGAGTAGCAAAAATATTCCTTGAAATGGGCAATAGTTAGGATAGAGTTTATCTTAGTTATATACAAAGAATATAAAAATAGTTTAGTAGAACATATTGTGATGAAAAATAATAATTGCTCAAGTTACACACCACTCTTTCAATGAAGCAATACTTCCTTGTGCTTCCTTTATTATCTGTTCACTTTACTGGTGATCGGGTTTGTCATCTAAAGTAAAATATTATTTTGATCAAAACATTTTTATCCTTACAATGAATGTATTACCTTTGTGAAAACGTGGAAAGAATGAGAATGAGGGAGAGTGCTTTGTTTAATTATTTTTAATCATTTATTTTAGTCTCAAGATAAAGTTGTGTACGAACAATAACTACACTTGACATTTCTCTTAAGGTAGCAGTTCTTTCATTGCCAGAAATCGTTTAAGTAGAGAAAACTTTCCTTTCACTTTCAACTGGTCCTGCTTAAAGCCACCACAAAACAATGATTATTGGCTCAAATGTAGAGCAAACATCTGATGGTAAAAAATGGAAACACCGTTCTTGTGAGTCTGCTTTTAAAGAAAATTCTGGGAGATGCCTGGTTTTTGCTATATAATAATTTTGTGCTATATCATTTGCCAGCATTTTCCAAAAGATCAGGAATCCAGAAGTACATAATTTTCATGCTAATTATTAAGTGTCTGGCCTATTGGTTTACCTATTTTCTTATCTAAGCAATGGATGTGCTACTACTCTAAACTGCCACATACTCCCCATTGTTAAAATCTTTACTGGAATTGCCATGGGTCTATTCCATGCATTCCTGAAATAGTTTATGGCTGCTGACTCTGATGGCATTGTGCTGTCTCATCATGTAACCCCTGGTGTCATCCTATCTGGATTTGTATTGCATCGTCTGTTATTGGCACAGTTCTTCTTTTGAAATATGATGCTCCTGCTGAACTCTGAGAATTCCCTTACATTGCTTTAAAACAAATCTGACTTACCCTTAAGTGTGGTGCACATTTACAGTTACTTTATTTTCTTTCCTTGTGGCATCTTGTACAGAATATGTACAATTTTAGTGGCTATCATCTGAAATCCTTGTATCTTAAATGCTTTTACAGTAACAACATCTCCAGTGCTATCCTGAGGACTCCACACTGGGCCTCACTAACTGTATTTTATTTGTTTACAAGGTAAGCAAACTGATACCAAGACCTTTCTGATCCATGTCTCAAACCATAAGGCACATTAATTATATAGCGTAAAACAATACTGCCGGACATATGAAAACCGTATATGCAATACTAAATTAATCAGATCAAAATTCTTAATATCGCAAATGATGAAGAAACATAATTTACCAAACTAAATTGCAATTAGAACATGCAAATGTATCAGCTGAACTACAGAGATTGTAACGAATAAATAAATACATATTTGAGGAGTTTACTGCATGAGCTGGCTTATAGGTAAGCTTACATGTCATGTAGCCACTCTCTGTCTACTACTGTGTAAAGTTTGGATAAAATTATATTTATGTATAATCTTATGTGTAGGTATTTATATTTGTAAATCTGGGTTATTGGAGTGAAGGATAGTTCCTTAATATGGAATGGATCTATAAGTGTCAATTTTTTGGTATGTCCATACAACATAGCTGTTGACATGAAACATGGAAGGATTGTGACAAAGTTTATTGTTTGGAAGCCAGTAGCACACATGGTTAAAACCCTCCTGTAGCTTATTCTGCACTTACACAGACATTTTTGTTACCTTTAGGAGAGGGTCAGGACAGCATGCAGTTTACACTGAGTTTCACCAATCCTTACCTTTAAAATACTGTAAGTCAGATAGTCACAAAGCCATTTACACGAGCCTACAACTGAGTCCAGTGCTGAACACAGCAACTTAATTGAAAATAATGATTGATCAATACTTTCCAAACCCCTGCAAAAATCAGTTAAACCATACCTCTCAGCTGTACTAGATTTTCACAGACTGTCCAGATTTTTGCCTCATATTTTTGGTCGGTTTCTCATAAAATTGTGGTTTTCTGGCAAACTATTGGCAAATCATTGAGGACTGAAATCCAAACATAATGACAGATATTTGCATTTCAGACTTCATACCCTTCAAAAAATTCATCCTAATGTCAAACCTGTTATTCTATCAATTTTCAAAGTTCGTAAGAGCAATATTTAAAAAGTGTCCCTATTTTTGGGCCTTTGTCCCCCATTATTTATGGCTTTGTCCAGATTTCCTGCTCTAAGAGGTTGAGAGGTATGCTGCATATTAGCTGGGCAGGATCACATGTGGAAGCACGCTGCCTCACAGGTAGCAGCATAGCAAAGCCATTTGCCACCACAGAGAGGGTTTGTAGAAAGCAGCATCACTGCATTTGCAATGATATCCCATTTCCATGCGCAGACCTCATCTCAGCAGGAAACAAAAAGACCGACTGACTCCTGTCTGGCCCATGGATTGAGTTGGCCATGGGTCTGGGAATGATTGAGCTGGTTTGAGAACTTCAAAGGGCGATCAGGTCACTAGAGCATGGAGGAAGGGAACTGATGATCAGCCAGCTTTGGGGCACCATAAAAATATCTTTAGTCTTGGAGGATGTCTTGCAATGCTTTATGAAGCCGGTTGTCTCTCCAAGATCACTTCTTACATGTTGGATAATTAGTCTTAAGTGTTTTTAAGCCAAAGGAGGTCACTTGGGGTGAGACTGGAAATAATAATGTATGAAGGGGTCAAGTATTTAATGATGAGGGAAGACATGGAAAGTATTGGAAAAACTGTAAATTTGGAGGAGGAATGACAATGAATGAGAGGTGTAAGCCAAACATATGTGCTATCAAACCAAAAGTGTGTAATGTCAACACAAGAAAGTTAGTTACAAAAATGTGTGATGTCAATAGAAGAAAGTTCGATTGGAGATGAGCAAGCCGGAAAGGTTTTAACATTACTTGAGGCATTTGATTTTTTTTTTTTTTTTTAGCTTTTGATCTTGCATTCGTTCATGGTGAATTTGTCTCTCCTTGCATGATGTTGCTTAGGCATTGTCAAATAGCTAGATGTTTTACTTTATTACCTATAAAATTATATCGGCACTATGTGTATTTCAGTGAAGTCAGCAGGTGGTTGCCTTGTCTTCAACCCCTCCAGGTACACACACACACACACACACACACACACACACACACACACACACACACACACACACACACACACACACACACACACACTTTGTACTGTTGCATCCTCCTAATTTAAATAAACCTTAGAGTTTTTGCTTGCCAGTGCTAACTGGGGGTATTCATCAGGGCAGATGTTTCAGTAGTTCTCAACTGTCACTAGTTTTGCAGACTGTGTACTCTTTTAATAACAATTACATATTGTTTCAATTGTCTATGGGATTCTCTACCTTCTGTGATAACTCCATTTCTGTGAATTTGTTCTGTTTTTTTTTTTTTTTTTTTTTTTTTTTTTTGTGAATTTCTTCAGCCAGGCTGCGCCTGCAAATTATCTGTTATGATCAGTGTACTAACCTGGTAAACAAGCAAACTAACTAAATAAATAAATAAATACATTTTCATCATATTTTTTCCCTGTCCCCTGTACAATATATGATTTTCTGGTAAATCACTGAGAATTACAGTAAGCTGGTAACATCAGACACTTGAGTTTCATATGTCTTAGTGTTCAGAAAGTGAATTTTGGTGCACAACCTGTTTTACTAACTTAAGTGAAACAGAACACATGGAACAAGTTGATTATGCTCTAAAATTAAGAGAAAGATAATCTTGCTATGCACTTGCCTTACATCACAGATACAGAAAACTGCTATTATATACAGCATTTAGCATTTCAGCACATGTAGCATCCCCCACAACAAGCTATTAGTTCCCAGTGCTACACACACACACACACACACACACACACGCACACACACACACACACACACATGGACGCACACACGCACATACACACACACACACACACACACACACACACACACACACACACACACACACACACACACAGACACACACACGCGCACACACGCGCACACAGACACACACAAACACACACGCGCGCGCATGCACATGCACACATCCACGGATAGACAGCTAGACTGAAATGTTTCTATCAAAGGTACTTTTAATTTCTGCCCAGTGTTGAGTGTTGGTATAACAGCACTAAGTGTTTATGTCCCTACACTTTTTTCTCTATAACTAAAGGCACATCAGGGCAACTGAAGCTGCATGTACTACAAAAATTATGATGAATTTTCTCCTATCATATCCAACTTTTGTCAAAATTTATCCTTTGGCCTTCAAACCCATGACAGATTTATCCTTTGGCCTTCAAACACATGGCAAATTGGTTATGATAGGAAATCCAGCCACAATCTTCTTCTCCATTCATCTGCTCCCATTAAGGGTTGCCAATGCTGATCAATGGTCTGCAGAATGAGTGACAGTAGAGTTTTATAGTGTCAAGTTGGCAGCCTGGCACCCAACCTTCCTCAGAAGGCACACACACACACACACACACACACACACACACACACACACACACACACACACACACACACACACACACACACACACACACACACACACACACACACACACACACAGACACACACACACACACACACCTAAGGGCCAATTTAGAGTGTCCAATCCACCTGCAGTATGTCTTGGGAATGTGGGAGGAAACCAAAGCAAACCCACGTGAACACAGGGAGGACACGCAGATTCCGTCGAGAATCAAACCAGAGAACCTCTTGCTGTGAGGTGACAATGCTAACCACAGCACAGCTGTTTCGCCTTGGAAATCCACCCACAATACTCTGTTGTATTTTTTTTTTGGTCATTGTTTAATCAGTATATAAAGTCTTCTTGTTTTTATAACTGAGATGTAAGCATACCTCTTAGTTGTACAGATTTTCACAGAATGTCCAGATTTTTGCCTCATATTTTTGGTCCATTTTTCATAAAACTGTGTTTTTCAGGCACATTAGTGGCAAACCATTAAAGACTGAAGTTAGAAAATAATGACAGACATTTGAGTTTCAGATTTCATACCCTTCAGAAAATCCATGCTAATGCAAAATTTTACTTATTTATTTTATTTTATTTTACATTTGTTGACCAGGCTAGTCTAGCTGGATATATGTCCATTTTCAGTAGAGACCCGGGGAGAAAAGCTCCAAACACGAATAATGACAAAGTTAACAATACATAGAACCATAAAGAATCACAAAACAGAGGTAGCATTAGTCTAGAGAACAGTTATAATATTAAATTTGTAAACTAAAACAATTTTAGTAAATATTAAACTAAACAATTCTACAAATACACTAGAAGGTATGAGCAAGTCTTAGTTAAGGGAAAAGAATCTATATATTACTCTAATATTCCAGAATAGGAGTAGTAAGAAGATTTGGAGACAAAGGTTACAGGAGTAGGGATAGGGTTATGAAAAGAAAGTGAAAAAAAGATGTCAATACCTGTTATTCTATCAACTTTCAAAGTTTGTAAGAGCAATATTTAAAATTTTTCCCTATGTTTGGGCCTTTGTACCACTTTTATTTATGGCTTTGTCCAGATTTCTTGCTCTAGGAGCATGAGAGATATGGATGTAACTATGTGTATGCATACACGTGTGTGCGTATGCATGTGTGTATGTATATGGTTTCTCACAGTGAAAGAGCTCTCAGCCTTGTTTGACTTTTCTGTGAGGATCCACATTGTTAGATATTTCACTTTCCTTTCAGAAGGGATTCTGTCCTTTTTTCTTTCATCTGAGGTCAGGTTGATTAAATTTATACTTTGCAGCTTCTATCCATCTTGTGGACTATAATACCATATATTTGTCCACAGCACAGGGGTACCTGAATAATGTATATATTTTTAAGTGATCCATTAGTGTTGTCCCTGCTTTATGATTGTGCAATGAATGCTATCCGGTCCAGCTGCAATATCTGTAATCTGCCTTCAGCTTTAAGGTTCCTGCAGGATCTTTTCTACTTACGTTTTTATCATACCCTGTAATAAAATCCCCCACATAGTTTTTGTGGATTCATGACCTCTCCTTCTCCTGAAAATGGAGCAAAAACATTTAATTAGTATTTCTGAGCTCTCTAAGCAACCCATGCCCACACAGTGCATTATGCCATTCCATTTGCTGTTTCCTTATCCTTATCCTTATATGTACTGGGATACTAAAGCACAGTGCCATAAGTATGTGTATGTGCTGGGGGTGGGTATAGCTATAATTTGCTTGGCTTTTTTGGAGTGTAGGCCTTTGTTTTCACATTTCTTTCATGTCTTCTGAGTTAACTGCATGTCTCAGTTTGGCTGCTTTGAGTTTATTTACATTTTTTTAACGTTACACTCTATTTTTCTTACCTTTCCTGACACTTTGAGAACTACAGTGCACCCCAACCCTTTGTTTTTACTTCATGAGTTTCTTTTACACAAATAAGTATTGCCTTTGCAGTGGTAGCTTAGAATTTTACGTTGTTCTCTCACTAATTTTTACTTTTCCAACTTAATTACCAGTGCATTACTAAGGTAAACTCCCAGTACATTCATGTCTGCCTGCCTGATTCTTTTCAGTTTGTATTAACTTTACATAAACACTGAAAAATGTCATCAGGTGAAAAACTGAGCCATGCTTGAAGGAAAACTATTGACTGGTCCAATGCAGTTGAGTTGTAGGCAAAACCATAGAATGACTGCTGACCAAAAGAGTTCTGTCACATTTTCCCCTACGTTTCTGACCAATAGGTACCCCCCATTGGGTCTATATTACAAGACCGAAGACACATTCTTTTGAATGCATCTTGGTGGAACAAAGGCTGAAAAAGCAAAATATCGAAGTGGCTGTTAAGCAAATTCTTTCCCTGGGAAAGAATTTGCTTGGCCGCTTCAGTACTTTGCTGTTTTCAGCACTGTAGTGTGGTCTCGAAGTTGGTATATTTAAGTGTGGGGGGTGGTTTGGGGGGGCAAAGCCCCCCACTTAATGTAATGTTTGAAATTGTTTTTCATTTATTTATTTATTTTTGTTGGAACAGCGATTTTTTTCCCTTGGAAAAAAAAAATCACTGTTCTGACACTTTGACATTGTCAGCTTTTGTTTACATAGGGTCATTTAATCACCGTTCGCTTTTTTAAGTGTTCGTGATCTAATATAGACCCTCCCCCATCCTACCTCTGCAATGGCAAGTAAATGGCACTTTCATTTTCCATTTCCACAGCAGCTGGCATATATTAAGGTTAGCAGGGTTTGGGCTGTCATCCAGACAAGTGGCATATTTTTGTCCTAAATAGTGGTGATGGACATCTTCTCCTGAAGAAGGTCTGTGTCATACTGCACCCTAATATTGATATTGTGTATATTGTGTACTATTCCCAGCTGCACTGTAGAGTGCTTTTTGCTAGGCTTCTTTCTTAGCATTCCAGCTCCTGCATGACCTCAGAATTCTACCAGGTGACAGTACCTCAGTGAAGCACATTGCCTTTCCCCAGGACGGGGTAACCTGATGATGGCTTCCCATCCCCCTTCTCCTTCTGACAGCTCTTTCAGTGCCATGGCACTAGTTAAGTTAACTTATCTGGTATATGACCAGGCTTTCTTTTTCTGTAGCATACAGTTGGAGGATTTTGGTACATTTAAAAGCAAATGTACCCAAAGCAGAATGGCTTTGCATGAGGAACTCTGGGATGCCTTCTGTGCAGAGTCTGCATGTCCTCTCTGCATTTGCGAGGGTTTTCATAGGATCATAGGAGATTACTAGGCTAATGGCCCTGAGGCCCTTACAAGCCTAGCCAAGAGTTTATCCAAAAAAAAAAAAAAAAAAAAAACCTCAGTCAGTACCTGTCGCCCCTGTCAGTGAGGGACAAAGGTGTAACCACTGGGACAAATTTATGGCTTCCCTTCCACTCATTAAGGTTATGTTTGAAGAGGGTCAGTGAGGTACTCTGCCTGGAGCATTTCTCCCTGGGCCTCTGCTGAAAATAGGGTCAGTCCCATTCAGACTTTCCTGGTAAACAAATGTTAAATAACTAAATAAATAAATACCCCAGCTCCCCTCATTGGAATCTGATTGTTTATAGATGGTTTTAGAAGAGTTTCTTTTATTAGTGTAAACAGAATTATGTAAGTGAGTTTTAAGAACATAATGATGCCATCAGAATCTAGGGCTGTGGACTTCTAGGTATAAAATGAACTTTTGCAATTAAATTGATTATTTGATTTGCTCATTTATTGGATTATGTTTAAATCTCTGTTTCATTTGGATATTGCATTTGAAAGTAAGACATTAGCATAGGAGAATTAAATTTAAACTGTACATTTGTGAGCCAGTTTTATTTTCTGCTAGTGCTTGAAGTTAAATATTTGATACAGAAACCGATAGTTAAATTTGCTGGAAGACAGCATGTAGCTTCATTCATAGAATTATAGGAGGTTACTAGGCTACTGCCATTGAGGCCCTTATAAGCCTAGGCAAGAGTTTAGCCCATGTTTAGACAAATCAGCACCCGACGCCCCTGTCCAGCAGGGACAGTGGTGGAATCCCGGTGGTATATTTTCTGTTTCCCATCCAGTTATCCAGGTTGCACTTAAAAAGGGGTAAAGAGGTACTCTGCTTGATGTGGAGAGAGAGTCTATTTCATAGATGGGGGAGTCTCTGGGACACAAATCCGTCCCACCAACAAGTCTTGTTGATCTCACAGACCAGGTTGAGGCAGAGCATGTGGGTTACTCGAGTGGAGCTTGACTTGCGGATATGCAGCAGTCCCATCAAGGTGGGGTCCATGATCACCTTGTATGCCAGACAGAGGTCACCTCTGAAGAGTCTGTATGAAACCGAGTAGAGGGATAGGGATAGGGATTTTAGCCTATCTGTGTATGGTAGATGTTTGAGGCTCTGCATTCTCCTGGTGAGGAACCTCTGTGGTCTCTCCAGCTGCTACATGTGCTTTGTGAGGTACATGCTAAAAGGGGCATTGTACTCAATAATGTGCCTTATAAGGGAAGAATACATGGATGTTATGACCTCCTTGTCCCTGGATGAGAAACCCTTACTTATGAGGTTGGCCATGTAGAAGGCTTTCCGTGCAATGGAAGCAACATGGTGGTCAAAAGTTAGGTTGCTATCAACCTGGGTGCCCCAATCCCTCATGACTGATTACGTGCTTAGGACGTTGTTATTAATATGACAATTTGTGGGGAATGTCACTCTTCCCAAAAGGGATGATGATGCATTTTTTTGGTATTCAGCTTGAGGCCATGTTTCTGGCACCAGTCATTTCTCTGAGTGAGACCCTCTTGGATGATGTCCACATCACTAGAGGAACTGATGGCAGCACCCAGCTTGCAGTCATCTGCAAACTTGGTCAGCCATAGCCCACTGGATTTCACTAGTGCTCTTATTTGCTTGTTCAGGCTAAGGAGACATTGCTTCCAGTTGCCCACCTGCTCATTCCTGGTCTTGGACAGCATTTTTTTCCTTTTGTTATAGAGTTTATGTATTTATTACTGATCCCCACCAGACAGGTTTACTCTTCCTTGTGGAGGATGATTTAGTGCTGCTGTGTTTTCCTGATCCCATGCATCTATATAAATGCTCGTATAGTGCTTTGGTGTAGTTTTGGATATTGGTGCCAGTTCATATAGAGGAGGAAGGGGCTGTGAAGCTGTTTATACCATCCCTCAGAAGGCTGTAATCAGCTTTGGAGAAGTTTTTTTTTGTTTGAACCTAGCTGGGGGCGGGGGGGGGGGGGGCATGGGAAATGCTGACTTTGAAAGTGACCACTTTATGGTTGGATCTTACCCAGGAGGATGATACTGCAGGGATGCTGCAGTGGTTACTTATGTTGGTTAATACCAAGTCCAAGATATTATCACCCCTTGTGGGGGTATCGGCTAGCTGTTCCAAGGCATTTGCATTGACAAAATCAAGGAATCTCTGGGCATTTGCATTCTGGCATGAGTAGTTCTTCTAATCTATGTTTTGGAAGTTAAAGTCACCCAGGATCAGGGTAAAGGGTTGAATCTTGATAGATTAGAACAGGTCCAAATAGGCAGATTGGGCATCTTGAGTCAGATTTGGGGGCTGGTAGCTAGCTATGATTTGAATAGGGGTCTTGTCAATGGTTAACTACACCTGGAGTGTATCCTGTGTGTCCTACTGTTTGACCAGTCTGGAGGTGTGTATATCCAGTTTGGTGTCTGAATGTATGTTAGGATGAGTAACCAGGTAAGACTGGGGTGCTCTCTGCAGCTTTGAACCAGGTTTCTGTGACTGCACAGATGTCAGCATTTTCCAGGGTTAGGAATGCTTGCAATGAGTGCAGTTTCATGTTTATACTCTTAGCATTTAGCAGCATGACATTTAATTTGTCTTTTGTTGAAATGTGTATGTTGGTAGTTTTAACCTCATCACTTTTCCTAAAAAATGCACTATAGGGGAGGCAAGAGCCTTTGCCAGAAGCCTGAAGCCCAGGTGAGACAGATGCAGACCATATCTGGCAAAGCATCATGGTCTGTCAATCATATTTTCCCAGGCTGTCAGGTACTGGATCCCTCAGGAATGACACCAGAAACTAAGCCAATTATTAAAGTCAATCATTTTCTGTTTGTATTCAGGCATCACTGCAACTTTTTTCAGCTTCTAACAATAGCTCACAGGGTGTACTAGCAAACTAGCCAAGTCTTTTTGTAGTTTAGATGTTTTAAGTTCCTTAGGTGCTGATAATGTCTTATAAAATGAACACCCACTTATAGACGTACAGCAAGTTATCTGAACAACTGCTAATGTTATTTTATGAGAGACTTTACTGAAATATCTGCAAATGAATGTCATTCTGAAGTTTATTTTCTTCTCTGCATTTGTAGAATATGAAATGTTATAGCAAAAATTAGAATAAATTTCTACTGATGGCACCTTACAGCATATAGGTAATCATACACTAGAATCAAAAACATGAAAATACAGTTGGTCATTTTTTTTGCAAAAGGTTCATTTGGAACTCCTTGCACTGGACATGCACCAGCAGCAACTGATGAAGTTAAATCTGCATTTAGACTCCATAGAGAAAGAAATGATAACTCGTAAATTAAAGAAACTATTATGGGATACTAGTCATTTTGAAAAAGGAAATGTTTTTTCACTGAAAATTGCATCTTGAGGGTTAACATGATAGTATACCGGTTGATGCTGACCAGAATAATATGTCAGCATCCATATTCAATGAGCCTTATCTTCAGGTGAAGAAACAAAAGATCAAGTTGCAGCTATCTGTAGTCGCATATTAGTGAACTCCAGTAGGCAGAGATGAGTATGAAAATGGAATTTATTGCCAGCGAGAGTGGAAACCATTGTGGTGCATCATCACTGCGACAGCAACTCTAAGGAGCAAAAAGGTGAGTGGAAGGACACAGAGATTTTATATTTTGCCACTGTATTGTCGTCTGACATTATGTTTTCTGTGCTATCCAGGGGGATAATGTTTTACTGCTGGCTGCTAGGTTAAGCCATATGCTGAGTCATGGGTTCCTTGCAAATGAACAAACTGAGAGTGTTGAAAGTTATATGATTGAAACCATATGATCGAACAATCAGTCCATCGAACGGTTCTGAATGAGCTCGCCTTACAGTAAGGATCAGGAAATTTGCCCTTTTCCCCACTGTAGTATGATCTTGGAGTTGGTATAAATAATTAGCAGAGGATATGGGGGTGCAGGGGCCTCCTCCCCTCTGCAAAAGCATTTTTTGTTGTATGTGGGTGTTGTTTTCATTTGGATTTTTTTCAATGGACTGATTGTTCAATCATATAGTTTTCAATCATATGGCTTTCAACAATCTGTCCGTTTGATGGTTTGTCATAGATCTGCTAAATCATAAGTGACTTGTTAATGCTCTTTAGCAAGCTTCATTTCAGCAGCTGTTTTCAACACACAAAAAAGAATGCATCTTTTGAAAGAGTAGCTGTATAACAGTGGGATATTTTATATAGCCAGTGTTGATTATTCTTGAACGGATGCTTCTTTCGACAAATTACTGAAGGATATAAAGCCACTTTAACAATTCTTTAATGGATGCTTGTTCTGCTCCCTACACTCTTCTTGTAGTTGCCTAACAGAGAAAACCATGTTTGTGGTAAACAGTTCAGTTCCTTATCCACACTGAGACTCAGGGTAGAATGACTCCGCAAGCACTTGGAGCCTCTGCATGACAACACGTGCAAACAGCTTCCGCAAGCCTCTGCATGACAACTTGTGCAAACTGCTCCCCCACGGTACTGAGAAGTGAGATGCCACGACAGTTTATGCAATTAATTTTGTCACCCTTGTTCTTATATATATCAATGATGTTAGCATCCCTCATATCTTACATTACATTGCCTTCTCTCCAGCACTGGTAAAGCATTGCATGCTGCTCTGTGGTTAGTGTACCACTGGCACATTTGAGGATTTCTGTGGGAATATCATCTTTTCTGGGTGGGCTTTTCCAGAAGAGAGGGTTTTTAATGGTTTACTATTACTTTCTCAAAATTGCTTCAGTCAGCCAGTCAAAACGTCGACCCAAAAAGACGAATCTGTACCATCGTATAGGCAGCAAACTTCAAATGGAATACATCAACTCCTGGAGTTCGATGTATTCAGCATAACAGGAGGTGATGTCAGTCACCCATGCTATGCAGCTTACCATACCTTGACTTTACACAGTCAATGGTATGTGTATTTTACTATTTTGCAGGGAGGCAAGCACCCCTGCACTCCCCATGTGGGGAGCTGCACCCCCCCAAGTCCCCTGCAAATGATATATACCAATTTCGAGATCACACTACAGTGAGGAAATCTGTTAATTCCCTGTTCCTCACTGAACCGAGATCTCTGTACACAATGCCGAACTCAGAAAATCAAACTACACTACATATTCACTGTATTGTAGTCGATGTTTTCTGGTTCGGCATTTTGCCCACTTGAAAACTGCCTTTTGACCACATGCTGGTTGACCAAAGTAGTTTTGGGAATCTAATAGTAAACTGTTTTTAACGCATAGTTGAATTTGTCCAAGGTAGGTTCATCATTGAGTTCTGTCATAATGGGCAGAGGCTAGATGGCATTCAGGACTCTCTCTGTAACTATTGTTTCTCTGGCATATAGTTGAGAGTAGTGTTCCACTCAGCGTTCCACCTGCTTGATTCTGTCCTTCAAAACCTTCCCTGTGGCCAACTCAAGTAGGGTCATCTTCTTTTGTGATGAACCAATGGCTTGCTTGATCCCATTGTACATTCCTTATATGTTACCAGTGTCCATGGCCTGAGAACCTTGAAGCAGAGTGGAGTCAGTAATCATTAGCACACCACCTGATGCCATGCATAACAGAACATCTGCAAGTTCTCCTTACTGGAAGAAGATCTGTATGCAGCCAGTGCCTGTCTCTTCTTCTTAATCAGGGGTGTCAGCACTTTGGTATGGTCTTCAAACAAGTCAGCACACTTGACTATTTTTTTTCCCCAAAGGTAGATATCACAGGGCTATAGACAGCATCCTGTAGTCTTCCCCATCTCTAGGTGATATCAATGCCGTCTGTGCAGGGAAAAGCCTGTTCCAGTGCTTGGACAAACTCGCTTACTTCTGAAGTGTCATGAGTCTTGCCTGTATCAGTGCTTGGCCTCCCTTCCTCTAACTTCTGCATATTGACTTCATTGACCTGACAAAGACATTCAGCTGTGTCAGTAGGAAAGGTTTGTTCATGATTCTGGCTAAGAACGTCTGCCTCCCAACACTGCTCAGCATTATCAGGGCCTTCTATGAAGACATGAAGAGGATAATTGTGTACAACAGATCCACATCTGAATCTTTCAAGATTCTCAGTACAGAGAAACAGGGGTGTATACTGCCTCTGACATTGGTCGGCATCTTCTTTTTAGTTCTGTTGATATTTTGCTTTTGGAACTGCTACAGAGGGTATCTTTCTCAGAACCAGAATGGATGGCGACCTCTTTAAACTGTCAAGGCTTAGATCAAAGACCAGGTGGATGAGGAAGCATCTAAGGGACTTCCTGTTCACTGATGATGCAGCTGTTGCTGCTCACACTCAGCAGGAACTTCAGTCACTCATGACTTGCCTTGCAGAAACAAGTATGGAATCTGGCCTCACAATCGGCTTACAGAAGACCCAGGTAATAGGCCAAAACATGGGCAATGAGCCATGTATCAGGGTGAGTGACTATGAGCTGCAGGTCATTCATGAGTTTGTGTGCATATGCTCCTCATTCTCGGACAAGTTGTTGCTTGATATTTTAAGATCAACAAGCACATAGGAAAACCTGCCACTACATTTTCCAGGTGTATGAAGAGATTATGGGCTAACAGTAAGCTCCATGAGCACACCAAGGCGCAGGTTTGCACAGCCTGTGTTTTGCACACAGTATTATATGCAGTGAAACATGGAGTTTGCACTCAGAACAGGAGCAGCAGCTTAACATATTCCATATACACTGCCTCAGGCGCATACTCAGTATCTCATGGCAGTACAAGATCTCCGACAGCACAGTGCTTGACAGGATAGACATCGTGTTCATGTTCATCTTCTTGAAACAAAGGCATATGCACTGGCTAGGTTATGTCTCATGCATGATGGATAGCTGAATACCAAAAGACCTCCTCTTTGTAGAGCTGAAGTTTGGAAAGAGGCCAAAAGGGCAACCTAAAGTGTGCTACAAGGGCATATACAAGCATGACCTCAGTGTTCTCTCCATCAGCATGCACACCTGGTATTCTCTTACCTCAGACAAGTGCTCCTGAAAACAGGAAGTGAAGGAACTATTGCTGTGTATAAAACTTCCTTGGCAAAGGGAGCTGAGGACAAGAGAGCCTTCAGGAAGTTCTGTGTCTGTGATACCTGACCAACATCTGCCTACTGCTGCTCAGAATTCAGAAAGGGCTGCCACTCCCAGATTGGATTGCACAGCCACAGAAGATGCTGCTTGAATCAGTCCAACAGGGGTGAAAACCTATGATCCCTCAGGATCAAAGGATGCCTACCAATGAATATTTCCATGTATGAATTACTGAGTGATAGCTTACTGACGGGTTTAGTAGATGAGATTGTCTTTCCTTTTCTTGTACTTTAGAGGATGCAAGCCACGATTGTTTGTTAATACAACTTTTCTTATTGCTAAAAATGGAAACTTCATCAGTTAACTGATTCTTTTGCTAAGGAGACAGTTAAATCTGATTAAAGATAATAAGAATGGGGGTACTATAGTCCTTAAGGAATAAAAATGCTCTAGTTATCAAGATGTCTGATGAGGGGTAATAATTATATTAAAATATCAGTATTTAAATATATGCTATGACTTGCTTACAGTAAATGAGAATTACAGTAATCTTCCTCATGCTCTCTTTAATGGTTTCCAGACATGCTTAGGAAGGAGTGCATTCTGGGAGTTATTACTGAGAAACAGTAGGACTTAAACACAGTTCAGAATTCCAAAATTCTGTTTACTAATAAACTCTGTAAGATTCTCAAGTCCTTTGTCCCCCCTCCTGTGAAGTCAGATGTTTCACTGTTGCTTTGAAACCAATTTTTTTTTTTTTTTTTTTTTTTTTTTTTTTTTTTACTATTAGTGGAATTAGTTTTAGATAAGTGAATTTTATGAAGTTTAGGAATGTAATGACATTGCTGCAACTATTAATTTATTTATTCATTTTACCATGGGTTACACATCCACACTGCCTTATGGACTGAGTTGTAATAGTTAAGAAGGGCAATCACGATTGCCACTGCAACTTCCACTGGTCCCTCCCTTACCCCATTGCTTTGTCCAATCCCCAAGGACTACTGCATGTTAAGAGATGCCCCAGTGTGTCCCTTCACTGGATGAATCCTGCCTTGCCAGTCAGAGATAGCCTTTTAACTAATTGGGCATTGGTCCCTCAAGACTTTGAGAGGAGCAGCCAAGGGGGGATTATCATACTGAAGCTGGACAGTAAATATTGGCAAGCTGGTGTGTACTGTCTGTGTTATCCTTACCACCAGAGCATGCTGGCAACTGAATATGAGTGTCCCTTGAGAATTTCAGGAGGAGCAACCGGCCTTTATGATAATGCAGGTATCATTTCTCCCCATCCATATGCCTAGTCCACCATTTTCCAGTTTCCCACTTTCCCAACATCCAGCAGGCAGCCTCCACAGCACATTAACCCATCACTCTACCCTTATAGAGGGGTGGGCAGGCATTTGGTCCTCACCAGCTCAGTCATCTCTTTGGCCTATAATTGAACCCATGTTATGTAGGAGTAATCAGGACTTCATCCCTCAATGCCATGGAGCTGACAAAAATGACATCATTATAATTACTGTGACATCACTTAAAGACTGAGCTTCTTTGACTGCAAGAATTAAGCATTTGCTATAAGATTGATTAATTCATTTTATCAAGTGACTAATGGAATAGTTTATAAATCTTACTATTCACTTAGATATAATCTTTGATTCATTTGGATGTAACTCTTGAAGGTTAGACATTAGATAAGGTGCTCAGTATGGAAAAATTAAATTCATGAAGTAAGATGGTGGGTGTGTCTCTCTTTTTATTTTTAGCTAACATTTAAAATTAAGTAATTTGTTGGTTGGCAAACAAATATGAAACAATTAGGTACTTCCGTATTATTGCATCCAGATTGTAAACGGCTCACTGCTGAGATATTCTGGTAGGCCTTCAGGCTATGATTTTGTTTGGGAAAGAAAATCCACCTTTTTTAGGATGTAATGTTTATAACACAAGTTATATGGATATTGAAAACATAATCATGTTTTAAAATGTTATGTTAGTCACCATGCAAGTCGCACTGTAGGATCATTATTTTTCCTGCTGAAAATCACGTTCAGATTCAACTTTGCTTTCAGTTTACTTCCTGTTCCACTTAATTATGTAACAAATAAAATGGTTTGTGTCAGCATGCATTTTCTTGAATGATATGAAGTGTACATTCAAAAGTATGCCATTATTTAGGGACTTAGTCCTCAACAACTGCCAGAAAACCCAACATTTTATTAAGAATAACCCAAAAAATATGAGGTAAACATCAGGACATTCTGCAAAAATACTGAAAATGTACATGTCACAGAAATGAAGCATTTACTCTTAAGAATGAGTTGATAAAAATATATAGTACATATGTACTTCACTTAGAACTAAAAAAAAAAAAAAAAGGATGAAGAAGAAGCATACAGTTTAAAACGTGTTTTCAGAAGTCTGCTATACTGTTGTAAATGGTTTCCCAACAAAACAATAGCTTCAAGGACTGCCAGAAAATATCAGCAGTGAGTCCGTGAGAATACGAAGTATCAACAATTCTTTGGCAGGCCTGGTTAGTACTAGTAAACCACAAAATAGATTGGAGATCTACAGATTATGTAGAACTGGACATTTGATACAGTACTGCTCAGAAAGTAGACAAATAAGATAGCCTTGGACTGGGAAATAAATCTGAGTCATGGTTTACATGCTGACTAGACAAAAGGGCACAGAAAAAAGGGAGTAAATGACACCTATTCAGCTATAAGCACCTTTATCAGCAAGGTTGGGGAAAATATTGAAGCCGGTTCTTTTCGATGTCTATATATGTGACATTACAGAAGCTCTGGAGGGAAAAATATGTTTTTTGCATATATAACACAAAGTTATGCAACATGACAAAATACAAGAAAGTGGAGAAAGGAATGAGAGGAAGGGGGTAACAGCAGGAATACCCTAAACATGGCATCTTCACTTCTGAGTTAAAAAGCAAAAAAGCTTAGCAGTGCATTTAAGAAGCAGTAGCCCACAGGAGTACACATTTGGAGAAGAAACAGTGGTTAAATAAAAGAAGTAACTAAGGGTGTAACAAAGCAGCAAAGAGCACAGCCATTGCATATAAATAACTGTATTGAAAAAGACAGCACAAACCGAAAAGTTATTACCCCTTTACAAGACAGCTTGTACAGCCTCATCCAAATTATTACATATATTGCTTGTGATTGTGGACGTGATACAGAGGTATACAGATATTTTGAATACGTTATCACCTTTAGCCTATGTATCTGTCTAAAGACTGTATCAGATGTTGAGAAATTCAGAATGTTGGTGGCTCAGCCTGAAATACACGTTGATGAAGCTGGTAACACATGTAACTAGTCTGTCTCTTCTAGCTACCAGTGGGATGGACTCTATTCTGGATGGCACGATTATCTTTTTACTTTTTTACAAGCTCAAGTAACTTTTAAAATAGTTGTGGCTTGCACTTTAAGACCATTGAAAAGTATAGAACAAACCGCACAGACTTCAACTAACAAAAATTCACAGATAAAATGCGTTTATTTATTTTTTTAACTGGGTTATTTCCACTGAGCCAAACACTTATTTTCCGGAGACAAGTAGAGGCTCCCTGGTTCTACTCTCAACTGGAGTCCCTTCTGTGCAGAATCTGCATGTCCTACCTTTGTTCACGTAGGTTTCCTCCTGGTGCTTCTGGCGGTTTCCTCTCACATTCTAAAAGCATGCAGTACATTTATTGGACACTCTAAATTGGCCATAAGTGTGAGTGTGTGTGGTGTGGAAGAACTATCGTGACAGAGCTAGTCATCCGGCAGTGTAAACCTTGACTCTAGATGACGGTCACTGTTGGAAGTGACACCCCAACCCCATGTGCAAAAATGAAGAAAAGGGATTGTGGATAGCCAGAAGAATGCTGAAAAATAAAAGTCACAAGATACAAATCTTTTTATAGTAGCCAATCAACCTAAGTAGCATGCTTTTGGAAAGTCGATGGACACAGGTGGAATTGGAGAAAACACACGTACAAAAAAGAGAGAATACATGCTCAACTCAACCGGGGATGATTCACCAGTCATCTTCTCCCAAGCCTAACACATGGAGATGCATTACAGTCTGACCACTTGGACTGACTGCATGTTTATTTACCCAGGTGCGTTGGTAAAATAGTGGCACCTCAGTACTTTATAACCCCACTTGTGGTATCCATTACACAACACTGCCATGCCAGATATTGGCATTATATAGAGTAGCAACCATGTCCTTCTGAAGATCAGTAATAAACCAAAACAATAACTAACAGTAAACAAAAACAGATCACAAGTGAGGGATACGTTCTTGTTGAAGTACAAAAAGGTAGGAAAGAGCCGTCTATACTATCTGCTCTACAAATGTCTGAATGAAGACGGCTTTTTCCTAATGCAGAGGAAGTGTGGGACCTGGCTGTCAGGCCGTATCACACAGAAGTGAAGCATTTGTTTCACCTCATGCCTTTGTAAGTGACCTTTGTCATGGCAACAAATGAATGACTAAAGCTCAGGCTACAATCATAGTCATAGTAAATGTAACTTTATTGTAATGCTCTGTTTATTATTAGAAATGTGTACCATCTGACTGCTTCTGAATGTTGTTGCACTGTATAATTACATGTTTTTTCTGTTTGAACTGCTAGTCTGTGGCACCATTTAGGTCCATCTAAATAAACTATATTGAGACTGCGGTGGTGGTGCTGCAGTAGCGTTGTCGCCTCACAGTAAGACATTGTCCTGCTCAATCCTCAGCAGGAGCGTCTTCTGTGTGGAGACATGCATGAATGGGCGTACCTTTGTTGAAGGTTGTGCATCAGGTCTGGCAACTCGGCACGTAAAAATATACTGCCAATTATTAGCGGACCGGAGTTCCACTGTGGCGACCCCTAAACGGGAAAAGCCAAAAGACACAACAACAACAACTACATAGTTTAATAAATGCATAATAAATCAAATCAGTTCAATACCAACCAGCACAAAATAAGAAGTAACTACTTTTTTGTGCTGAAAGTACAAAAAAATTATAATAGAATTTTATTGTTTATTTTGACATTCCTGCATTACTTCTAAGGCGGAATTAATTTCACTTTCCCCCCTGAAAAGTTTAATGTCAGCACCTTCACCACACAAACTAATTTTCTTTCTGGAAAACCTTTGACTGTTTTGCCATGGAATGGTTTATTTAAATATTTTGTGACTAGACAAATTGAATAAAAATGATCAGTTTCAGGCAGAGCACATACCCAGCGGTAAGTAAACACACAAGTGAAAACATAAATATATTTTCATTCATATTTAATTATAATTATGTAAGGTGAGAATCATTTTTGATTTTACTAGCTGACCTGACCCTATAGCATTTCTGTGGTAAGACTAAGAATAAGAAAGAAGGGATGGCTTTTGCATTTCCCACATACCCGTTTCTCTAAAACCATGACAGTTTCCAGAATTATTTGTACTTGTTTGATGTAATCTGCCCCCTCCTTTTGAACACTAGATTTTTCCCACTCAATGCCATTGAACTGTTTGTATCTGACATAGTTAATGATTAGAGACAATAAGAGAGAGGTGGATTGCAGGCTTTATTAGACACATTTCTGAGCTACTTTTGTCATTAGAGGAATGCTAGGTTTTAATGCTCCCCCTAAACAGCTCCTAACTGTCACAGCACGTCCAGAATGCAGACCACCAAGCTGTAAGCATTCATGGATTGCTGCAAAGTGGGTGGATAACGTCCCTTATAGTTTAAATTCCAGGTGCCTCCCCACAAAAAAGACTTTTGTTTCCACTAATAAATGATTCTTTGACCCTTTGTTCCCCTCTTTATCTTTTGATGGAGCGAGTCACTCTTCTTTTATTGGAATTCCAAGAATTCCATTCCATGTAATGGTGTTCTTTTTAGCAGCCCTGTGGCCCTGTCATGATTGTTTGGAGATTTTAGCTAGTTATGAGCTCAGGGTAAAGGAGGAGGTTAAAGGACTCTGTAGCCTAGCCCAGTGCATACAATGTAGGGTCACAACCTGCCTGCCACAGATATTTAACAGTAGGAGTTTAGAATACCATAAAATTTTAACTTAGCTTAAATGTAGGAAGGCATGAATACCATTCATACATGAATGCTATTTATACTGAAGGGTAACTGACAAGGAGAAAGAAAAAAGGGTAACCCGCTCCCCAACATTTCAACTTAGTTTCTAAGACAGGCAAAGCCATCTAGCCAATCTCCCTTTTCAGTGCAGATCTAGGACAGAAACAGTGGAAAGCTCCATTTAATATCTGACAATAAGCAGGAAAACATATGGGTGTAAAAGATATGGGTACATTAAATGGGAGAAAACAACATGGTAAAGAAGACACCAGGTTAAAGTAGCATGTTAGTTAATGTCAGGTGCAACAACACAGTAGATGGCAAAGGCATTTGAGAGTAACATATCTGCAAAGAAAGGTTGTTTATTTTATGACAGTCAGAGTACTGATTCCTTCTAGGTATGACGCTAGGGAATAGAAGAAGTGGATTGGTTGGAAAACATCTGGTCATCGTCAAGAATACTTTCTGTATGTTGGCAAGTGTATGATTTGGCATATGACTGCAGCATGCATACTGTATTTGCAATCTCAGATGTATGGCTTCACTTTGTGACAAGAGGGTACCATCGACCTTCAGTGGGGACAGCCCAAAGAGGGTTTAAGCCCCCTGCTGCACCACTAGGAAAGAGAGCTGTCGACTATGTACACAATCTTCTTGATTTTTACTTCATGGTTAATGTGTGATGGCCCCAGATCTGTCAGTGAGCCCACTTGGGTTATCGTTATCTTGGGTTTTTTGGGGGGTGGGGGCATTGTTCTGTAATTAGGGAATGGTTATCTAAACAAATACTTACACACTCATAAAAAATGATGTTTTAATCTCGTTGATGTTGGGTGGAGATGTGAACAGAGGAATAATATGATGCAAAGTAAAATGTCACCTTCAGCAAAGAGAGATTGCCTTTAGATTGCTTTAACAAGTGATAACCCTATGAAGATTTTAAAACCAGGTTATTGAGTAATACAATAGTAAATTTAAAATTTCTCTATTACACGTTATAAGTAAAACATTCTGATACAAAATCTGAGACCTTTGTTTAAACCTCGTCACCCCCCTTCTTGTACATTATATGTATGTAGGTATTTATTTATTTGTTTGCTTACACTTATGTATGACCCAATATAAGTCGGCTATATTCTGTCTGCTCATTCACCATTCCTAAAATAGGACCTCTTATTTAGTGGTGCTTTCTGCTTAATGAAGTGAGATGACTTCTGTTATATTAATGGAAATATGAGGCTATGTCTGGACTGAACTACATACATCTCATAGCAAAGCCAGATTCTCAAGAAGGCATCATATATCCCCAAACAATGTGTTAACTTAATGTTTCCAAATTGGCTGGGACTGCAAAATAAAACTGAGCAAATTTTATGAAGATTATTTTTGTTCAGAAATTATTTTACATAAGTACTGTCTTGAAATAGGCAGGCATTCATCTGTTTCAGTTGTCAGGCATTTATTATTATCAGACTCCAGATAGATCAACCTACTCAGAAACTCACAACAGACAAGACAATCAACACACTGCTTTCTGTCAACATACACTGACAAAAACACTTTTGCTTTGAGTCTCAGACTATGATCAAACATTAACTTGTTCAGAGAAGGACTAAATGACCATGTAAAGGAGAATTTGAAATGCCAGTGTTATTACCCATTCAGAAATATATAGGCTATCCTGCATGTTTTTATGGTCAACTACTTCATATATTCATTGATGAGTACTGTCTGTCCTTTCATACTCCTGCTTGCTATCCAGAGATACCCTAATTTACCTCGCCACTCTTTCTTCCTCTCTTTACCTCTTCCCATCTCTGCCCCTAACTTTTTCCTAGCACTACCACCTTCCTCCCTTCCTTTGTTACCATCTCTCAGTTATTCCAGCTTTACTTCCTCTGTTATCTTTCCTTATTCTATAGGGTCTCCATTTTACCTGAACTTCTCCACACACTACTAGAGATTAGCTGTTCCAACAAATCAGTTTTCAGATCCACCTTTAAGTAGAGCCTCAAGATCTCCCTGTCTAACTTGTAAAATCTCCTTGTAATGCACGATTCTAGTAAGCAACGCATCTCTCATCTCCTTTTCCGCTGGCTCATACTGTGCTCTGTTCGGTTACACAGCCTGTGATTCTTATTAATTTTATGTTTTATTTTTACATTTGGTAACCGGGTAAGTACACAAGCCCACAGATCCTTTCCAGGCATGACCTGACCCATGAAAGCACTAAAGAATAACAGTAAACACACCAAACATAAACGGGAAACAAAGGTTATATAATACATTACAATACAATACAATACATAGTAAATACACTATTTTTGCTTAGTCCTTGCTCTAATGTTGTGAACATAAATGTTGCGCAACTGTACTGTCTCTTCTATATCTAACATGAATTTACTAAAAACACTGAATGTTGCAGGAATATACCTGCCTCCACATGGAACTGAAACATGTATTCCCTTGAGGTACCTATTTGTTTATTGTGTTGGAGTCTGTAGGGATTCTCCTCGGGCCTTTCTTGTAAATGGGCTTTAATAGAGAGATTATCCTAGTTAACAAACAAATAAGGCAGTCAGAGATGTGCAAAACAGTTCTGCATATATATATTTTAAATTTCTTCTTCCTGGTTTGACAGTTTCATCAAGAGAATTGCTTTTTGCAGCAATGCAGGACCTTTTTGTTACCTATTTATGGAAATTAGGCAAGACCACTAAATGTGTAGTACACCTGTAATGCATTTTGTGGGTGAGACGATGATGGAGTTCACGATGTAATATGGCAGATTACAAACATAATAGCCTTTGCATACAAATGAAATAGTGGATTAGTAAGAGAAATGAAAGCAAATGTAGATGCTTAGATTAGCCGTACAGGAATTTATAACATCTGTGATTAAAGCAGTATATACTCGCGGTCGAGTGGCCTCGGAAAGACATGCATGAATGGGTGTGCCTTCGCTGAAGGTTGGGCATCGAGCTGGCAACTTGGTACCATAAAAATTGACTGCCAATCTTTAGCAGACCGGAGTTCCCCTGTGGCGATCCCTAACCGGGAAAAGCCGAAAAGACAAAGAACAACAACATCGAAAAAAGTAAAGTGGACATTACAGCTGGAAAAAAGAGTTTTAAAACAGCAGCAAAAGCAAACTGCACTGACATTCATGAATAAAATCTGAAACACTGCCAAAGTGTGGGGAAAGTTGGTTATGCTTAAATGGGTACATATGCATTTAACAGACATTTAATAGCCAGTTAACAAGAACATGACATGCACTGCAGGAAGACAAAGCCCTCTAAACCCTCCTCTTTTTTAATATTATTAGCACTATTGCTGCACTACGAAAAATGAAATATGGGGTTTAGTCACTTCCATGCCAGCGACCAAATGTTGGTCATATTATACCCAAAGATCACTGCAAGCTGAATAAGAAAAACACCTTTTGGAAGTATTGTATGAGCGGTATAATGTGATAATACCTGTGCACATACCTCTCAAATGTTCTTTATTTTGCAGAATGGCAGTATTTTTTCTTTACATTTTTATCCTGTCCCTCCTATAATTTTAGGTTTTTTGTTAAAAATGAGGACTGGAGTCAGTCAAAAATGGCAGAGATTACAGTTTCCTACATTTTATTCTTGAAAATAAATGCATGTTGAAAAAAAACTGTTGTTTCTTAACCTTCCAAATAAATTACAGTAATATTTAAGATGGTTCCTGATTTTGGGGCCTTGGTCCTTCTATTATTTTTGGCTTTGTTCAGAATTCTTGAGCAAAGAAGTTGAAAGATATGTCTGAGCAGAATAATAGTTGTAGCTGTGATTGAAACTGCAGAATAAAAATAACAACTGACCACTTATTGGCATATGGAGAAAAGGTAAAACTAGAAACAAGCTGGCTATCTTATTTCTTACATTAGCAAAACAGTCACTCACTCTTGATTTTGTTTTTTAAATCTTGAAAGCTGATTAATTATACATGCTTTGGGAATCACTAAATAATGTTGTTATTGATCAAACTAGATTAAAATATAGTTTAGGAACTGTATCCATAACTCAAAAAAAAAAAAAAAAAAAAAAAAAAAACAACCGAAAAAGGAACAGGATTTTTTGTGGGTACTAAGATGCTTGTGCCCCACTGGAAAGGGTGCTGTATGGAGTTTGCACTTAGTGAAGTGAGTGGGACTAGATAGGCTAGAGGAAAAGGAACCATTCATCAGGGGTATTGAAAGTTCCACATATGGTGCGATACCAAGTGTAGAAATCCAGATGCTGCAGTTAAGAGAAAAGGCTATTTGTTTTGTGCAAAATATTGTCCACTGATTCTGCAGTGTGCTGAAACATTTTAATTGAGCTTTGAGATACAAAAATGACATGACAAAGGAAGGATAGATAAGGTAAGACTGTGAAGCAACTTTCAGGAGGTTTATGTGTAGAATGGACCATTAGGCCTTCTCACAACCTAAGATCTTGTTGTAACACCTATGCTTTCATGATACACCATAATCAACATTTTATACTACTTCCGTAATTTCACATACTCTTGTCTTCATACTGTGCATCCCTATGACTGATAACTACAATGTCTTCCCTTCAGGTCTCATGGCCGGCAACTTTTGCCTTTTCAAAGTTCTGTGGCTTCACAATTTCCTGCCCTCACCACCCCAGGCTCTACAAACTCTTAATAGCATCTCATCTGCTTCCCCTTCCCAACATGACTATACCTCTAAACCTGAATTTTCCATCATATTCTAAGCTAAGAAATTGGAAATGATACTCTCAGTAATAGCTCCTGTCACCCTCCTCATGTTCCATCGACCAGTCCCTCAAGTTCTTTCTCCAGCACAGCTGCTTAACTACCTCACAGTACCTTAACAAAGCATAGTATAGTATAGTATAGTACAGTATAGTATAGTATAGTATAGTATAGTACAGTGTAGTATTATATGGTACAACATTTAATGTATTACAGCATTTATATTTTCTCATTTACTTATAACTTCATTCTCTGTTAACACCATATCACTGTATTCCTCTTCTATAGTCTTTGCTTTTTTGTTGTATTGAATCCAGAAATATAAAATGCAATTTCTTCTCTGTAAAAATGCCTTGACAAGGCATTTCACACCAGTCAACAAAATTCATCCTCTGATTATCTGCTTTATCCATTTCAGGGTTACAGTGGAACTAGATCCTATTATGGCACTCACTGGGTGCAAGACTGAGAAACTACTGCTGAACATGACACCAACCCATTGCACGGCACGCAAACTGCGAGGAAATTGAAGCGATGCTGGTTCAACCATGGCACATCTCTGAGACATGGGAAGAAACCAGAAAATCCACCCAAACACAGAGGGAATGTACATAATCCATACAAAAGGCACACCTGCTGAGAACTGAACTAATGGACTATATGCTGTGAAGAAACAATGCTAACTGCTTCACCAGAGTGCTAACCTAGTCAACAAAACAAAATACTTGGATAAACAAGTTTTGGGGAGGGATGGGAAGGTAGCCTTACAGGTTTCAGTCTTCTGTAATGGTACATATGTGATCAACTGCATAACTGTGGCTTACTGTACAGTAAGGAAAATAGTACACATAGAGCCAAGGAAGTTTTGTGTGTGTGTGTGTGCATGGTGCATTTCTGTGAATATAGTCAAGAAATTAAAAATGACGGTTGTTAAAACTGACTACACATGAAGTTATGCTGTACGTTGGGGCCATGCCGAGTGTATACTACTGAAGGAAATCACATAATGAGCTATAAAGGACTGGCCTTTGGTTGCAAGTTTGGCATAATGGTTAAGGTGTTTGCCTTCCAAACACAAGGTGCAAGGTTTGATTCTCACATGGGGTAACTGGCTAGGCTTAAAATAGCCCATAAAGAGCAATTAGCCCAGTACTAATCTATATCTAAATGGTATTCTAGGAAAGAGGACTTCACTGCATGCTCCTACACCAACTGCCGCTCGCATCCTGGTCTACCTACACCATCCAGACTACTGGAAAAACACCCCTGCTAGAGAGGCGGCCGCTTAGTTGGCCTATGCCTAAGGCTGACTATGGAGCTACAGTACTAGCTTACTACTCCCCTCTTACTGCAACACTAATTGTGTCATGTTCTAATCCTGCTACATATACACAGTAAACTGATTATTGCTTTACTGTTCTCTGAAAGAAACTAGCTGTACTGCTCATTGCCTGCCTGTTTTTTATGTTTTACATGCATTATTACAGTCAGGTTTAATAAACAATGGCTATTTATACACTACTCGTATATGTCACTGTTCATTTTAATGTTTTAGTCACTGTTACATTATCTATTTAGTTGCTGCATTTTTTCCAGAGTAGATTTTACCATTCCCAAGACACCTCCACCATTTTTGTGTGAATATATGAATGTCTATGTATGTCTGTGTGGGGAAGGGGGGGGGGGTCAGGGTCAGGGAGTTCAACTCCAAAAATCATATGTATTAGGAAACAGTCAAATGTTCCTAAGTCAGTAGATGGGAGAACAGCTCTAAAAATCATATTGTTGGGATATAATACATTATTATAGTCTTTGAACTTGCAATGCAGGTAGAAGCAGTAGTTTCAAATCATCAGTATTTACAATGCTCACAATGCTGTCCTTACCAGGACTTCTTTATCTGTCTTTATTTCTTTTTTCTTTCTCTCTCTCTCTCTCACTCTTTATTCTTTCTTTCTTTCTATTTCTTGCCTGGTTTGTTCTCATGCCTATGCGCTGGCTACATCTGTAAAGACACCTTTGAAAGGCACTTCAGCACCAGAGTTTAAATAGAGCAGGAGACTCACCTGTTTGCTGTCATCACTGCTCAGTCAAGCCTGAGGGCTCTGTTTCCGTCACCCTGTCTGCCAGAAGGTCTGTATCGCTTGACTCTTCACCAGTCTTTCAGTGACACAGCTGCTAATTTGTCATCTGAATGCCTTGGGCAGCAGGATAAAACACATTAATCAGAACAAGCATGAGGGCTGGGATCTAGGAATGGTTACTAATTTATGCACAGATTGACTCAAAGCAGAAGTGTGCCCATACCTCTTGTTCACATGCCTGCCTTTGATATGAAGCTTTGATTTGCCGATTCCCCTCAAGGCATGGTTTGACACCTCTAATTAAGATCAGAGTGATCTTCCTCCCATGCCCCCCATTATTAGCACATTTCCTCTCCTCCAGACTCTGTGGGGTGCAGACTGTTGTCTCTGTATTACTTTCTGACACCACCCTGACCCACTGTTGTGTGTGCCTCTTAATATGGATCTTGTTCATACAAACACAGGAAGGCATTGCCTGCACAAACAAGAAAGGGAAGTAAAACTTTGGGAAGCTCTAATAATGGTTCCAAAAAAAGGACAGCACCTGGAGACAAAGAAGATCCATCAAATCTGAAAAGCTTTGTCCCTGCAAAGGAATTCAAAATCTTCTTCTATTGGCTGCTGCCATTAGGGGTCACCACAGTGGATAATTCATCCACAGAATTAGTGGCAGTAGAGTTTTTACAGTGTTGAGTTGCCAGCCTGGTGCCCAACCTTCCTCAGAAAGCACACACACACGCATACACTCACACCTAAGAGCCAATTTAGAATGTCAAATTCACCTGCAGCATGTCTTGGGAATGTTGGAGGAAAGTGGAGCACCCAGAGGAAACCCACACAATCACAGGTCATGCAGACTCTGCACAGAAGGCACCCCAGCTGAGAATCAAACCAGCAAACCTCTTTCTGTGAGATGGCACTACTGAAAACAAAGCTGCCATTAATAGATGTGTCTTGTACTGGCAACACTTGACAAGGAAGACTCATATATTCTTATAATGCCATCCTACAGAAGTATCCCCAGATATATTATATTATGTTATGTTATATTATATTATATTATATTATATTATATTATATTATATTATATTATATTATATTATATTATATTATATTATATTATATGTGTTTACAAGTGAAGTCCACTGGACACGTGTCCCTTTTTGGGGTTGACCCAGGAGGACTATCTGGTTAAGATACTTGCTCAGAGTTCCACAGTAGGCAAATGAAGGTGGGAAGACAAACCCTCTACCCTGAGCTACAGGAAACAGCTCATTTTACAGTTCAGAATCTTAGCAGTCTGATGTAACCACAAGACAATATGTGCCTGCAGCTACCAGATATTTATCTCTTATATCTGCACATCTCACAAAACAAAACCTAACCAATATTCATTGTCAGGACAATTGCTTCTTAGTGAACCAGTCTTGAAGTCTTACATAATTAATCAGCTGGGTCATCTCATGAATCATGATAAAGTACAAGAAATCATACCTGACCCTTCATAATCAATAACCTTTCTAGGTGCATTCAAACACTCTATTAAAATGAAAGACTTTCCTTCCTCAGGGCAAATTCTTATAAATTCAGAGTGTGATGGCTTTTCACAGCAGGATTAATACCTAATTAAGCGAATGAGCTGTATTAGTTGTCAGTTGTGGAAGAACAATGTTTTTAAGATTTTGGTTTTGACTTTTCAGACACTGCAAAACTTAATCCCCCAATAAAGAACTTGTAATTCATTCCATCTTTATTGCCACCTTTGCTCTCAGCTAATGCATTACTGTTTTGTTACTAGTTCCTAGAACTGACCTTGCATCAGCAGAAATGCTGTGCCTTTACCATGCTTCTATATTATGGAATTAATTGTCTGTTACTGACAGTCTTACACACCTTTAAATGCTTCTAAAAACCCATTTATTCACGCAAGCATTTGAAAATGCCAATTGTTTGTGAAATACAAGATTTCGTTCTATGTTTAATTATTTTTGACTTGCCATATTTTTCCATCATTTTGTTGAGTGCTGTCTGAAAGACTTTATTATGTTGAAGTGCTGTTAAAGTTCTTTAAAAAATACAATGTATTCCATTACTATGATTTTGTTTTATATGGCTTTTTATTTTATTTTAATGTGTGTTATTAGATTTGTATAGTGTGTAGGAAATAAGCACTAAAATAAACATTTAGTGCTTTTAAACATAACATCAATTAAGCATTATTGACGTCTGTTTAGCTTTTAGACCTTTCTTTTCTTTAACTATTGCCATCAACATTAAGAAAAAGAAGAAAAAGTCTCAAAGTTGCCTCACCAAGAAAAATAACAGTATATACTGAGAGTAAGACTAACAAATAAATGTATATATGGCATTTTATAACTAATGATTTCATGAAACAACAGTGCAAACGCATGCACGTTGCACATACGTATATATGTAATATATATAGGTGCATGCAAGGCACAGTTCCAAATCTTACTTTCAGGACAAGAAGTTAAATTCATCAGCCCATGTTAACATATTAATTACTCACTGAAAATGTAATGGGTACACTGAAGCATGTATAACCAGAGAAGTGCAGTATGTTGCTAAGAAAATTTATTTTACATCATCCTAGCATCATGTTTAATTGTACATTGTATTATCTTAGTTTCTCATAATGCATTTCTGGACGTACATGTACATAGTGCATTCTTCATGAAAGCTTGGTGCAGTAGTGTGAATTAGAAATGTTCTGCAGATGTATTTGTAAGTGGTTTCCTTTAGCAGACGTAAAGAATATCCTGAGATGAACTTGTGCTTGTTACTGTAAACTTGACGTCTCACAGGCATGAATTAGATTATATACCACCCACAATTTTAATTATCACGCTGGCTGCCTGCCTGTACAGTCCCTGTTGTGATTCTGTTGACTGAGCTACCTGAAGTGTTGTAGATAATTTATTTTAAATCTCCCGCATTGTTAAATGTGATACCACGGTTGTATATGTAAACAGTACATACCTTTAACAGCTTTCTGGCCTAAGGTTTTATCTAATGTAAACACCTTCTATTCACTGGTGGCTGATTCTGTTTTAAGTGTGTGATAAGTCTGAGATATGGCTTGGAAAGGTTTCACATCTGATGAGCTAAAATAAATAAAGTGGAGTAAAAATAACTTCACCAGAAGCCCGGCCCAACAGGGACAAAACCGAAGGGTTACCCACAAAATTATGATGCAAACTGAAAGGTTACAGTGTGTTTGATGCACATATGTATATTTGTTCAGCCGTGGAGGACCCACTGTATGGCTACGTACACCATCACCCATGGGAGGTGGAATGTTCTTCTATTCCATTAATGGTAGTCTGCAAGGAACACCTACTGGGACATATTCATCAGATTGTACAATGTCTTGTCTCAGATCACAATACTCACGTTTCACCTAATTCCCTCACTATTACTTATTTATTTAGTTACTTGTTGATTTTCATTTGGTGAACTGGCTTGAGGACCATTTTTAGCCGTGCCCATGGCTAGAGGCCAGCACCAGTAAAGTTCAGGAGTTAATGTAACTGTGATTTTAGCCACAGTACAGACAGTTACAAAGCTGAACAGTTACAGGGCAGGTATGTGTTCATTTAATTGACATAAAAATGCAATTAAAGTCTGAAAAAGTGTATGCTTGCAAAGAATACTCGAGGTAGAATTCCTATTGTCAGCAATTTTGTAAACAAGAGTTGGAAACTGCATAGCATGGCTGTGTACATGCTTAAAAGTAAATACATTAGAAATTAATGAAAAAACAGGCAGTGGATTAAATGTGGTGAAATAAGCCGGTGAGGGGGGGGGGGTTATTAAGCTCACAAGGAAAAGAAAGAAAATGGCAAGCTATTCAAGAATGTAGGCATACTCACTGCACTCAAATGGGCACTTGTTTGTGAGCATCTCTTGTATACTGTTACTCAAGGTGTACTGAATACTTAAAACTTTATAACGTTTGCAGTACATGCCTATACAGACATGCTTAACTGATAGGAAATAGTAATGCACCTCTAAAACTCACTATTTTATGGTTTTAAGTGCTAACAGCTGAAAATAATGTATCCCTACCTTGTATGTAGGGGCAATCACCTTAGGTTTGAGTTCAAAATATACAGTTCTTGCTACAACTCAGTGGCTATAAACTACTGAGTGGTGCATCTATGAGTCAAAATATAGTTAAGGTGCACTGACCTCCCACAAATACACACAAAATGACACGACTAACACATGCTTTCTGTTATGGGCACTTACTAACTCACACACACACACACACACACACACACACACACACACACACACACACACACACACACACACACACACACACACACACACAAAACCACCTTCTTTGTTGCCATATACTGCATATCCTGTCCAGTTATACAGATGACTATGATTGACTCTCATTTCATAACCATCTTGTTTGGTGTTTGAGATAATTTCATAACTAACTTGTTTGGTGTTTGAGATAATTTCATAACTAACTTGTTTTGTGTTTGAGACATGGGCATAAAGAAATTCACTTCAAGAGAAGAGCAAAGTGAAGTTTGAGAGGTGAACCTTGACTTCCAAGTTGAAATCGTATAAATAGATATGAGTTGAGACCCAGTCATAATTTTTTGCAGTACACAAAGCTTTAGCTGAGTCAATGTTTGTCTAACTACAGAAAAAATAAGTAGGAACACAAAGTGTTTTGCAGTCATGACTGTTGTAACACACTTAGTACTGGTACACAAACAACTTCCAGGACCAGAAGTGTCCCTCTGATGAAGGAATAGTGTAGTGACACCAGCACTGTATGCTGGAGGTGTGGGGTTCGAGTCCCAGATGAGAACTAATATTATCATTATCCATTAACATTTGTGATTCTAACAGTGCTTAAAACAGAAGGCTTTTTCTGAAATTTGTGTCTGGGTGTTGGTAATTTGGGCTTTAAAATATGTAAGATACTACTCTGGGATACTTTAAATTGTCAGTGAAGTGCATTACAATTTGTAATGCTGTGAAAATATTTTGGGGGCTCTTCTGTGTTGGCTGTTATTAATGCTTAGTGCAAAACTAGAGCTAAACAGTGCTAAAGGTACCCAACTAACTTTCTTATGTCAGAAAAGTGTTTAACAAATATTTTTTCCCAAATATCAGGGTGAAGTTGTGTTCCATGTGCTTCATTTACATTACACACTTCTGTTTAATAAATCGTGCATGTCTAAAACTTTTTCCTGTGGCCCCTGCTGAAAATGTCCATTTAGGCATGCTGGTCATCAAACAGACAAGCAAACAATGACTAAGCTAACAGATTGCACTGAACTATATACTTTTGCTGCAAGCTGTACCACTTCCTGTTACTTCACAGATATCTTTGGGTACTTTCCATAATGCTTTGTAGTATAGAGACAGCTTGTTAAACAGACAACTGCCACAAGTCACATTTTCGGCACCATTTTCAGCCACTTCTTGAGCTAGAGGTATACCGAATTTATATGTGACTTAATAAATACAGTTATGTAGTAATAGACAGACTGTATTATTTGTTTAATTTTCTGTTATTCACCACTCAGTAAAAGGTGGCTTATGACGCAGAGAAGGGTAACAATGTTGCTAATGCCTTCTTTCTTTGTTTAGATTCATTTTAAGGGCACTACACTTTGGAGGTAACTTGCCCCCAGCCCCCCACCTCTGCTATCATGTGCTATGAGGTTTCTTTGTTGATCTTTTGTGCGATGAACTACATAGACACAAAGAATGACAGATCTACATAGAAACAAAGAATGACAGATGCTCGTCAGAGTCAGAGGTTAACTGCAACTGTCTGCTCTGCTTTTCTAGTGCTGTAGATCCAGCCAGCACAAAGCCAGTTTCCTAAAAAGAAATGTTCCCCCTGCTTACTGAAGTACAGGTAAACAAAGGGGACATGATTTCCAATGGCTTACCTAGCAGACAGCCAAATAACATAAGAACAGTTCAGTCAGATGTTCACATATTAGGCATTGACATTCAAAGGTATTACGAATAATGGAACATCATGTGAGGTTGGTGAACTTTGTAAGAGATACAAAGTAGCCTGTTATGATCTGTTGGTTAAAGCTAATAAATCCAGCAAAATCTCTTTCTAGTTTAATTTCTTCTACACATAGTTAATTATGTTTTTGTTAGCCTGAATAATACAAGCTACCCAGAATATTGGATTCTGGTTTCATTTACATTTGATTTTCTGAAATGGTATACCGTGCATGTTTTACAATCTGATACAACTCAAGAACATTCAGCAGACATACACTTAAAAAGTCTTACTAGCATGTTTAACACTTCATTATTCTTAATGCATACATGCATATACACCCCCCCCCACACATATATATATATATATATATATATATATATATATATATATATATATATAAAGAGAGAGAGAGATGTGTATAAATCATTTTGTATGAGCAGTCACTTCATTTTAATTATATACTGATACATTAAAAGTGTTTATACATCAGAGAAAATCTATCATTCACTTAGAAGACCTAGAGTGTAAAAAATACTTTTTACATATAAATACATACTTAAATTGGCATCAACAACAATAAAGCAAGAAAATATTACATTTTAAATTTTTGACTTTACTGCTTACCTTTACTTTGGGGCTGAATGCTGAGACAAAGACAGTAGCAACTCAGGCAGCCTGTTCAGACATGCACCTCTCCACAAATAACTTGCAGTTAAAAGGTCTGCTAACTCCTGACTCTTCCTTCTGTCTTTCCTGTACTTTTGAAGCCCTTTGTTTTGTAGTGACGCACCAGTTAGGCGTTCCTTAGTTTTTGTTTTCAAAGGCCTCGAGTCATCAATTTTGGGCCCATCTGCAGCTGGTAGGCAAGGACCTGCTGTCCAGCATAGAGAATGCAAGTGTGTGTGTGTGTGTGTGTGTGTGTGTGTGTGGGTTCTGAGTGTATATGTGTGTTCAAACTTTCTTTTTAAATGCATCATCCAATCAGCCTTTGTGTGGTGGGATGGGAGGGTGAGATTAATGTTGTTGATTAAGTTTCCATGGTAATGGTGGTGAAATGGTCATCAGTAATGCCCTCCCACCCTCACCATATAGAGGCACATGGGCCAGGGGTCATTAGCACATCAAAGAGTCCAGAGAAAAGACATTTTTGGCTATCCAGAGAAACAACCGGGGGTGTCATTAGACCCCCTGATTACATCATTAAAATCAACCTCATATGGGATGGAAGAGGGGCAATCTCATTAGTGGAGCTCCTGATGGGTTTATAAATTTGCTGACTAGTCCTGTCTATGACATGGGTGGGGGAGGGGTGTAAAGGGATTTAACATAATGGTCTATCATAAACCACACTTCTTTAGATAAGCAAGACAAATGTCTTATCAACAGTCATGTGGGTAGGAGATAAGAGGTTCGTTAATCTACTGCAGGAAGGAGCCAAATTTTTTACTGTCTGTACTTAGGGAATGTCTTTTAGATTATTTCATTAACTATTATTCATCTTAGGAAACCAGAAATCTTCAATATACCCTCCTCCTACAAACTGCACAGACGGTTCTGCAGATCTTGAAGCGTGTACTCCATGATAAGATTTAAAAAACCCTACCAAGTTCTTAGAACAGCTTAACTCTCAGCAAGTCTGCCTCAAAAACAACAAACAAGGACATTAAAAAAATAAGAAAAAATAAAATAACATTATAATAAATTAATGTTTTCTATATATCACAGTTTGAATGTAAGGATAATAATATAATTATATATGTGTCTTTCTTGTGGCTCCAAAAAACTGAATGCCACAGCCCATCTGTTTAATGACTGCATTCATCTGCGTGACTGGAAGTGTAGTCCAATTGTTTATTTATTGATTAGGTTTTAGATATCCTGAATGGCTCATTGAGACAAATGGCACTGTAAGGGGTTGACCAGAGGCACAGTGGTGTTATATAACTTGCCAAAGCATAGCCTAGTGCTCTGAAAGGGGCTGATAATATATCTTAACACAGGTCTGTGGCTTTGCATCACAGAAAGCTAACGACAACAGAGTTAGGAGTTGTGTTTATGGTAGTTTTATAAGGACAGTATTAGCATTCAGACTGCTGGCTGACCCGTGACATAGAGCAGGGGTGTTCTGGCAGAAGGGGGTGTCATCTTTGTCCTGACACCAAGTATATTTCTGTTGCACTGAATAATTCTTTCAGGCAACAGAGGTGTAGAAGTAACAGCATTAGTACAGAAGTTCTTTTCCTCTTTTAGTCCTGGGTCATAGTGACACTGTGCTGTAACTCTCAACCTCTTAAAGCAAGAAATCTGGACAAAGCCAAAAATAACAAGGGGACAAGGGCCCCAAAATAGGGACAGATTTTAAAACTCAGTCCTATAAACTTAAAGTTATTAGAATAACAGCTTTTGCATTAGCATGCATTTTCTGAAGGATCTGAAGTCAGAAAGCTCAAGCATCTGTCATCATTTAATAACTTCAGTTCTTAATGATTTGTCAGAAAATCACAGATTGTATGAGGAACAGACCAAAATATGTAGGAAAAAAATTGGACATTCTGGGAAGATCTGGACAGTTGAACGGTATTCTGCTAATTTATGTTATTTCTTTTTCTTAACTAGGTAGGTTCATTGAACATATGAAGACTTGCTTTCAAGAATGGCGTATGTAAGTGAGATAGAAAATAAAAATGTGCAAATAAATACAAAAAAGTACAAAAAAGTTTTAATAGAAAGGTTTATGTAGAACAGAAATGCTGACTGGTCAGATGTTACTGTATACTGATACAGCCAGTGAGCATTAATGAAATGTCAATAAAGGCAATGCAATGTGGGGCTTGGTAGGCTTTAGGCTCTCCTAAAGATTTGGTCATGCTGTCACTGTTTGACAGGCATCTGAGGTATAATTTAGAGCAGTAATGTCATAACCATTTTGGACAGAATTGTGCACTGTGCTTTTTGAAGTTTGTAGTTCAATTTTAGGGTTACTTGGGGCCTAGCCTTCCAACAGGTAAGTTCATGTTTTTGCAACAGTGGGAGAAACATCCCAGATTAGAGGGATTACACAACCTGAAACATTTGTTCCAGAAACCCTTTTTGTTTCAGCCATATAAAAGCATTCATATCTTAATTCATTAAGGTCACAGTGCAAACTTGGTTGGAAAAATGAAAAAGTAAAACAATGGCATTTTGGTTCCCTTGCCACCACATCTGTAGTTAAACACTAAGATTTCAAGATATTATCAGTAGCAATAGTAATAATAAAATAATAATAACAGTAGTAATAATAATAAAAATAATAATAATAATAATAATTAAGGTTTCAAGATGAAACTGGAGGCTTGGCAATGATTATGCGGCTTTATGTGTTTATTTTATTTTATTTCTTTACACTACAAAGAGTACATACTGAACAGACTGTAAGTATTTTATGAGGAGGCTGCGATCCTCTTAATCGCTCCCTTAACTTTTTTTTATTTTTAATTTGTTAAAAGATGAGTTGGTGTTAAGAGAATAATACTGCCAATATCATGTATTTTTTCAGCTTGAATGAGTTATCACTGTAAAGGAAACATTAGGTCATGCTGCTAAACGCTAGGAGCCTTAACCTGAAAATGCACTCACTGGAGGCTCTCCTTGCACTTTAAGATGTCAATTTCTATGTGTTCAAGGAAACCTGGTTCAAGGCTGCGGAGAGCACCGCTGCCTTACCAGGCTATACCTCATTCCACACATTCTGATCTCAAAATGAGGTCAGGAAGACTAAGGGTGGTGGAGTCTCTATTTTCATTAAGAACAGGCACACCTGCAGACTGATCTGCTAGCATGATGCAGTGGAACTACTTCAGGTGCAACTGACAGCAAGACACCCATCCAAGTTATACCCAGCTATAGAGCCCCCTCCATGACTCAGTACACCCACTCCTCTTACCTGGATCTACTTGACTCCATCAAGGTACCCCCTAACATCTTGATCCTTGGTGACTTCAACTACCCCACCATAGACTGGGTGAACTATTTCTGCACCAATGCACTCACACAACAATTCCTTGACTTCCTCATTTATAACACACTAGACCAGCTCATCTCATCCCTCACAAGGGGAAATAACATTCTGGACTTGGTTCTCACCAACATGGGTGCCCACTGCACCACACCCATAGTATGTTCTTCCCTGGTGAGATCAGATCATTGGACTATCTTGTTTGAAGTTTCTATCCCACCCAACCCCCCACCCAGCCATAATTAAGCTAAAAAACTTCCCAAAAGCCGACTACAACCTCCTAAGTAAGGGTATCTGTATCTTCACACCAACGTCCCCTCAGAGGATGCAGACAGCTATGCTGAACAGTACACCAATGCAGTATACAAGCACCTGTACAACTGCATGGACTCAGCTATACCCAAGAGAACTAAAACCTGCTCCTCAAGGAAACACAAACCTGTTTGGTGGACATCCTCTATCAACAGGCATTCCAACAAAAGGAAGAAACTGTTGTCCAAGGGGTAAAAAGGAACAAATTCCAAATTGGAAAAACTCCCTCCTTAGTCTTAACAAGCAAATTACATCACTAGTGAAAACCTTGAAAGCTAATTATGAATCGAAACTAGCTTCTGAAACAAAGGGAAACCACAAAGTCTTCTTCAGTTACATCAAGAATCTCCATGCAAAGCCCAGGTTTGTTCTGAATTAGTACTTAACAGCATCACTTACACTGATCCTGTTGACTTAGCCAACCTGCTAGCAGAGAGATTCAGTGCGAACTTCACCCCCCGTCCCTTCCAAAGGCCCTTTCTACAGCCCCAATACTTGTCCTGCTCCTCACATCTCCATAGATCAAGTGTTAAAGGCCCTATCCAAGGCAAGGAACACGGCTTCATAGGTTCATAGGTGTGTACTAGGCTAATGGCCCTGGAGAACCTTTACAAGCCTAGCCCATAGGATTACCCTGGCATTGTGCCGCCCGACCTTAGTTTCCAGTGCCTCTGTCAAGTAGAGCCATTGGAGTGATCCCTGGGGTGAATTTTCTATTTCCCATCCACTCCTCAAGATTTCTCTTGAAGAGAGCCAGTGAGGTGCTCTGTTTGACAAGTATGGGAAGTCTATTTCATAGCATGGGCAGTCTCTGGGTTATGAACCTGTCCCTCCTGCATGTTCTGTTGATTGTGGTAATGAGGTTGAGGTGTCTGGAGCATGTGGTGTGGAGGGATTGGGATTTCTTTAGATGTAGCATTTCTAACAGAGCTGGGGCAGACATGGCTTTATAAGTCAAGCAGAGATTGCCTCTAAGTACGCGATGAGAGAGAAAATATTTGGAGTTTTTTTAGTCTGTCTATATAGGACACGTGTTTAAGGCCTAGGATCCTCTTTGTGAGGTACTTTTGCGGCCTCTCCGGTTGTTGCAGGTATCTAGTGAGGTAACTGCCAAATGGGGCATTGTACTCGACGACAGGCCTAATGAGGGAAGAGTAGAGGGAGGCAATGACCTCTTTCTTCCTGGTGCAAAACCCTTAGTAATGAGATGTGCCACATAGAAGGACTTTCTGACCACAGTGGCAGTGTGGTGGCCAAAAGAGTGGTTGCTGTCAACCTCTGTTCCCAGATCTCTTATTAATGTCTTCTGTGTTCAGTGGACTATCATTGATGTGGTAGTTCAAGGGAACTGAGTTTTTCCCAAAGGGGATGACAACACATTTTTTGGCATTGAGCTTAAAGCCATGGTTCTGACACCAGTTGTTGGTCTCAGTGAAGCCTTTCTGTAGGATGTCAACATCAGTTGGGGAGTTGATAATGGCTCCCAAATTGCAATCGTCTGTGAACTTTTTCAGCCAGAGTCCCTTTGTGTTGGACTGGACTTCTGAGAAGTAAATACCAAACAGGAGAGGACCCAGGACTGATCCTTGTGGGACTCCACTTGTGACTGGTCGGCAGTCTGACTTGAAGTCAGCTACTTTTACAATGTGGGTTCTATCTGTGAGCCAGTTTGCAAACCACCTAGTGATATAGGGGTTGATGCCTAGCTTAATGAGTTTTTCTATGATTCCTGAGTGGGGAATGGTATCAAAGGCCTTGGCCAGATCAAGGTAGGCTGTATGAACCACCTTGCCTTCATCCACAGCTCTGATGACTGACTCAAAGAAGTTGACCAAGTTGAGCAGGCATGATCTACCCTTCACAAAACCAAACTGTGTGGGATCCAGAGTTTGGAGATTCCCTACATGCTTGTTTATTAGGTCCATGATGATGCATTCCATAGCTTTGCATATGAGACTTGTCAGGCTAATGAAGCGATAGTTCTCAGGATCTGTAGTCACTCCTCCTTTGTGGAAAGGGATGACTATAGCAGTGCACCATTCAGTAAAGACAAAACCTGAGGTGAGCCTATGATTGAACAGGGCACACAGATGAGGTGCCAGTTCACTCTGTAGTTCATGTAGAACAGAGCTAAGGATATTGTCAGGTCCCATAGAAGCTGTATTCTTGGCCTTGGACAGTGCTGTTTTAACCTGTGCAGCAGTAATACTGGGTGCCCAGAAATCTACTGGTATTATAATTGGTCCTTTGGGGGGAGGCAAGAGGGGTAAAGTTGGCACTGAATCTGTCGGCCAGTATATTGGCAATATCTGTTGGCTCAGTATAGGAGGTACCATTGTGCAGTAGCTCAGAGCAAATGTGGGTATTGTTGTGGTGGTTCTTTATATAACTATAGAAGGCCTTGTCATTGTCTTTACTATCTGCTGCAATTCTGTTTTCATAGCTAGCTTTAAGGGATTTGATGAGGGATCTCACCTTTTTGTTCAGGCTGATAAGGGAGGTTTTCCAGTCTTGGGACTTCACCTTATTCCACATCAGTTTCCTCCTTCTGTTGTAGAATTTGTTTATGGCAGTGGACCACAAGATTGGCTTCCTTTTTTTGGAGGAGAGCATCTTGGTTCTATTGGGTATGGTGAGATTGACGCATTTGTGTACGTGTTCATACAGTGCATTGGTGTATGATTTGGCAGTCATGCAACCATTCTCCATTTGCATGGGTGCCGTGAAGTTAGCCACCTCTGTTTTTAGGAGCCCAAAGTTAGCTTTGGAGAAGTTTTTCATTGTGGTTACCTTTGCGGGGGGGGGGGGGGGGGATTTCCAAGGTGATTAGTTTGTGGTCAGATCTAACCAGGGAGGAGTTGACTATTGGTGTAGAGCAATGGTCACCCATGTTAGTAATGACCAGGTCAAGGATGTTGCTACCTCTAGTGGGGGTAAGAATGAACTGGTCCACGGTATTGGAATTAATGATTTTCAAGAAACGTTGGGCAAGTGTATTGGTACATGAGCAGTTTTCCCAGTCAATGGAGGGTTAGGTGAAGTTGCCCAGTATGAGTGTGTTAGGTTGGACCCTAATATTCTCTAGAGTGGTTAGGAATGTGGAGAGTGTGTCTTGGGATATGGTTGGGGACCTATAACAGGCTATGACCTGAATCGCTGTCTTGCTCAATGTTAGCTGCACCTGAAGTATCTCTGATGCATTATGTTGGGCTACCAGTCTGGAGGCATGCGCATCCTTTATGAATATGGAAACACCACCACCTTTGGAGCTTCGGTCCACGTTCTGGGGCCAAAAGGTGTGGAATGAGTTATAGCCTGGTAGTGCAGGGGTGGCTTCTGCTGCCTTGAACCAGGTCTCTGTTACAGCACAAATGTTGATGTTCTCCATTTTAAGGAGTGCTTCGAGCAAGTGCATTTTAAGATTTAGACTTCTAGCGTTGAGCAGCATGACCCTCAGATTGCATTTGTTTGTAGCTGGTAATTTGGTCTTTGGACACTGCTTTAAAAAGGCACTATAGGGGTGGCAAGAGCCTTGGTCAGTATCTGGAAGCCCAGGGGTGACAGATGCAGGCCATCTCTGGCAAAGCATCGAGGTCTGTCAATCATGCCATCCCAGGCAGACAGATACTAGAGCCCCTTAGAATGTCACCAGAAGCCAATTGTTGAAATCAATCATTTTCTGCTTGTACTGTGGTATCATTCTGGGTGATGGTAGGATGCTGCTCATGGCTAGGGTCATACCCGCCTGGGCTACATAATCCAAGAGCTCCTCCATGTCTTTTCATGTAGTCCAGGGAGGTACGTCTCAGGTCATTCACACCCACATGTACAATGACAGAGTCATATTTGTACCTGTTGTTGAGGGACCTGAGTGCGTGCTTTTTGGGACCTGATAGTATCCTAGGCTGTATTCTGCACCATCTCCAGCAAGAACTGGCTTCGCCATTGAGCACCCTATTCAACCAAAGCCTAATAAAGGCTTCATTCCAGCAGAGTGGAGAACTGCCATTTTCATCCCCTTGCACAAAGGTGGTGTCACTACTGATCCTGGAAACTATCACCCTATTACCTTGACAAGTCTGATCTGTAAAGCCATGGAGCATATTATTCTGGATGAAATAAACAAGGACATAGGCAATCTCCAAGCACTTGACCCTAGTCAGTTTGGATTCGTCAAGGGTAGATCTTGCCTGTTGAACCTGGCTGACATTTTGAGACTGTCACCAAAGCCCTGGATGAGGGAGAGTTAGTACATACAGCATACCTTGGCTTGACTCAGGCCTTTCACACAATCCCCCACTCGGGCATCGTTGCAAAGCTAACACAACTTAGTGTAAATCCCTATCTCATCAGGTGGGTGGCAAACTGGCTCACTGACTGGACCCTCCAGATCAAAATAGGCACCGCCACCTCTGATAGCAGACCTGTCACTAGTGGGGTTCACCAGGGATTTGCCTTCAGACCCCTACTGTTTGACATCTACTTCTCAGAGGTCCAGGAAAAGACAAAGGGCCTGTGGCTGACCAAATTTGTGGATGATTGTAAGTTGGATTCTTTCATTGACTCTCCAAATGATGTTAACATACTGCAAGATGGCCTCACAGCAACTAATGACTGGTGCCAAAGTCATGGCCTCAATCAAAATGCAAAAAAAAATGTAGCATCATACCATTTGGCAGAAACACAGCCCCTAGTGATTGCCACATCAACGGCAACCCCCTAAACACACAACCTGTGGTGAGAGACCTGGGCACTCAGGTTGATAACAATCTCACATTTGACCATCATGTAGCGGCAGTGGTCAGAAAAGCCTTTTACTTGGCTCATCGCACAAGTAAAGGGATTGCATCCAGAAAAAACGGGGTTTATTACCTCTCTATATGCCTTCCTCATTAGAGCAATAATTAAGTATAACACCCTGTTTGGTATGTACGTATGTATGCACACTTGCATGCATGCACACACACACACACACACACACACACACACACACACACACACACACACACACACACACACACACACACACACACACACTCCCTTCTAATGCAGTTCACTGTATCAGTTTTATTTTATTTATTTTTCCCTAGGCAAGCTAAATGTGGCCTTCTAAGTGTCAACAGTAAGGAGCAGCTCCTTATAACTACTATTGCAGTTACTTTTGTTGCTTTCACCCCTTTTCTTTTTTCTTTCCAATTTTATTTATTTATTTTTAACTGATGTTCATGAAACGGCCACATTTATTGAAGGAAAGCAATATGGCAGCCTCTTTTATTCTCCATGCTCCATGTAAGCTTAAAATGCTGCCATGAATTTTTGAATGGTTTCTGGGCTGTCCTCCTACATTAATACCCTATCAGAGAATATAAAAACACTATAAACCTTTACACTTTTCATCAGAACAAGATGGTTATGATTTATCAGGAAGTAGGAAGGACTCATCTGCAGAGTGTCTTGTTGTTAGAGACCCAGTGTTGACCTGATTTCAGCTATGATTGGCTGACTTCAGGATCTCAGTCACAGAAATAAACAGCTCACATTAGGTTCTTTGCACCTGATGGCTAGGCTTTTGGGCTTCCTGATGATGGAGTCAAGGTTATTGAAGCCATTCATGTCTGAGGATTGCTAATGGTCTGTAATGGAGTTCCATACTGGGGCAAGGGGGCACATAGTTGTACAAACCAATTTAACAGATAGCTCATTTTCTAAGTGTGGTAATGCCTTCTAGGGTGTGTGTTATATGGGAAATAACAAACCTTCCCGGAGAACCTCTGCCACATTCCTGGGTGGTCTGTTATTTCCCCGATAACACTCACCATATTGAGCATTACTGTTTGTATATTCCCAATGTTAGTCTGGGCGTTCCTGCCCTCCATTTGATTCCATATCTCATCCCAGCATTTGTGCATAACTCCCTTTTGTGCAGAAGGGGGACATAAATGTGGTCTCTCATTTTGTAACTACCTTTAGAACTCTCCCTGGGCCTGGCCAGAGATGTCCACCCTAAGTTTGGTCATGAAAATGGCCTTTAGATCACTCTGAGCAAACCAGACTTCTTTATTCCAGAAACATGAGAGTAGCTCCTGAGAAAAGGAGCAAAGCTTGATCAATTTCATATTAAAGCTTGATGCAGGTCTATTAAAAGATATTGCATCATTTCTGTTTTAGTGGTTTCTGCAGTTGACCAACATAGTATTTATCTTTTTATTTTTCCATCTTTGTACTGTTAATGCCTTGCCCTATGCATTTTGTAATGGTAATACTTCCAGATTTTCCTACCACCTTCTCTAACTTTTTATTTATTATCTTTACATTTGATGCACAGGAAGTTAGATGTACCTGAGGACCATTTTTATGACCCAGGCCACTGGCTGAACAATATGTCAGAGGGAAAACATGATATTTATAAAATGTTACTGACAAAAATATTTGGAGCTACAATAGACTGCAAGAAATACCATATAAATTCTAAATGTAGGTATAAATAATACATAATTAAAACAATTATATATATATATATATATATATATATATATATATATATAATACACGAACAAGCAGTAACCATATGGTGATATATTTTTGGGGGTCCACAGCCCAGATTAAATTGAATGCAGGTCTGTCCCCAGATTCCTATTGGACAGGACAACTCCCCTTTTATTTGCACTTATTTAGAGTCACACTCTGAGAGAATTCAACAATCTGCTGTCAGAGGGCTTACATGGGTGGGCATGAAACATAGCTTTCCATATGTATACAACACGTTGTTGTAGTTATGTCCAGAGGGTGATCTTCTAAGGTTATATGATTTGCTGTGTGAGTTTGGAGGGTTATATGTCTACAGAGAGAATATAATCAAGTTGCAGGTAATATTAGTTAAATGTTTCCTTCATTTGTCAACAAATTCTTATCTCTATGGGTTTATGAGTCACAGAAATAATTAGGAGTATAGAAAGATCCAGCATTCAGGGAATCAACAGCTATTTTGTAGACACTTCTTCTTCTTTCGGCTTTTCCTGGTTAGGGGTCGCCACAGCGGATCACCTGTCCGCTCATGACTGGCAGTGGAGTTTTACAGTGTCAAGTTGCCAGCCCAGTGCCCAACCTTCCACAGAAGGCACACACATGCACACACTCACACCTAGGGCCAATTTAGAGTGTCCGGTCCAAAATGGTGAGTTAGGAAATAGAAGTCCAAATCCTGCATTTGTATTAGAAAATTTCAACAATTTTATTTATTTATTTGACATTTATTAACTGGGTTAGTCCATCTGAGCCAATGGCCATTTTTCAGTGGAGACCAGAGGAGAAAATGCCCAGCAATACAAACATAAAAAAGATAACATAGTAGGCAATATACAAAACCCAAGAAAAACAGTGCAGCAATACAAAAAGCAAAAATGACATATACAGTAATCAGGTGAAATGAATAACTGTAATAAAAATAAAACAAAATGAAGTAAATACAACTAGTATATTTAAGTATTTACAATAATAACATATATTACCCAAGCAGCATAATGTAGTATTGTCTAGTATATTTATCTACTGGCTTTTTCACTTTGCATGTATTTTTTTTTATCTCCAAGCACTAGGTTTCTCCCTGCTTTTAAGAGTACTTTGGGATCTTTCTTGCGAGAGAAATAGAGACAGACAGGTGGATGGACAGACAGAAAGATCCAGAGTGTCCCAGGATAAACTTACTATGTTAAGGGATTGGGATGATCTCGCCATGCTAGAGCTGTAAATTTATAGACAGGCATCACAGCTGCAAATTTAGTGTCTGTGGCATGCTCAGATTTCAGAATTCTGATATCACATGGACGAATTTGGTTTGGCCAATACAAAACTCCCTTAGGGAGCTCCCCCTTTCTGGAAGGAGATCAGTGAAAAGTATTTAGAATAAGTTGTTGCTGCTGTGGAAGCACTGAAAGTAAATGTGAAGGCCTTAAAAGTTGAGACATTGAAAGACATGGTGGCTCATATAGACTTTAAATTAATAGGTCATAAAGGCTGGGCTAGTTTGATGACTTTGTTAACATACCATAGCCAGAGTAAATCCTGGATGCAACTGATGAAGATTATTCCTTTATAAAGTGGCAACAGTGTGAGAAGAAATGTGGTCTTAGTTACCTAGATTGCTTGATTTATGAGAGTTTGATGGAAGTGTTTGAAGGAATCAAGAGGGAGCTTATGACTGATCAGAGAGCAACACTGGATAGGAAATTTATCAGAAGTGTGCCCAAATGGGTAGAATCCAAAAAGTTAGTTGGAAGACTGTATAAACAGCAGAGTCAAGTGAATGAGGTAGTTAAAGATGCTCCTCAAAGAAAACTGTGCCAGGCTTTAGATTAATCAAGCCCAATGGAGCAATATTTATCTCATCCCAAAGTGTGCCACTCTGTCCTACAAGTTTCAGAGTTTTTGGTAGGAATGTTTGCATAACCATTTTTATATGCTCAACCAGTTACAACATATGTACCCTTGTACTTCAGCTGGATGTTTGAGACCTGTGTAAGGGGAGAGAGGAATGTAGCTGCAAGCATTTTGGAAATGTTCAAGATTAGGCTTATTTAGACCCTCAGCTGCAAGACCTGATTTCAGGCCTGTGTCTGGAAAGACCTAGTGGATCCCTTAGAGGAATAAAAGGGGGAAATATGAATGCAGGCCTTTTGTCCTTCATAATGCTGCTTTCAAAGGAAGTAATAACTAGGAATTGGAGGCCCTGCAGCCTCTGGTAGCTGACGTCTATGGATTAATGAATGAAATGCCATTGTTATAGTGTAGAGTAAAAGTGTTTCTGTTTACTGTATACTTACCATACAAACTATAAAATTTATGTATTTACTTTTATCATTTGTATAATGAACCACATTTTATGTCTAAGATATACTGTCTTTGTATGTGGAGCTTTTCTCCCTGGGCCTCCGCTGAAAATGGGCATCTGTCACAGTCAGTCTTTCCTGGTAAACAAATGTTAAAATAAAAATAAATAAATAAATGCATAAATAAATAAAATAAATAAAATGACTAATATGGACTCTGTTAAGATGACTGACAAAGTAAGAGATATCTACAATAATAAATGGCTTCCATGGTTGCAGGCAGAGTCTCTTACCTTAATCATCAGGATTTATACTTAATGTCTTAACAGTTTACCACCTTTGATAGTATGTGTATTTATTTTTTGTTTTCAGCATTTGTTTGTTCAATGATGGCTCATGTTTTTTTCCCTTTTTATATTGTTACTAAATGTGGTTAATAATAATAAATGCATATCTTTAAAAAAAGGCATGCTCATGAAACAGGATAGATGAGGGTGGAAATGCAATATCCATTCATGTGTTGTTTTATTTATTTAACCTTTGTTTACCGGGAAAGTCCGTCTTGGAACAAGCCAATTTTCAGAGGAGGCCCAGGGAGAAATGCTCGAGATACGTGTCTTTGTAACATGGGAGGAAACTGGAGCACCCGGAGAAAACCCACACGAACACAGGGAAGACATTCAGACTCTGAAATCTCTTTAGCATATCCTGCAGGAGTCAGCCATGTGGTTATATGTCGAACTTGCATATATGTGACTAATATGCAAGCACCACAGTTTAAAAAAATGGCCTGTCAATGTGCCTATTATCCATTCATGCATCTCATTAAGGCTAAGTACCGCACCTGTTCATAGGTTCACAGGTGTGTACTAGGCTAATGGCCTTGGAACCTTTACAAGCCTAGCCCAAAAAAATTGCCCAGGCACCGTGCCACCTGATGTTAGTTCACAGTGCCCTTATCCAGTAGGGCAACTGAAGTGACGCCTGGGGTGAAGTTTCTGTTACCCATCCATTCGTCAAGATTTTTCTTGAAGATGGCCAGCAAGGTGCTCTGCTTGACATAAATGGGAAGCTTATTCCTGAGTATGGGCAGTCTTTGGGAGATGAACCTGTCACTTGAGCATGTTCTGTTAATTGTGGTAATGAGGTTGTGATCTCTGGAGTGTGTGGCATGGGGGGATTGGGATTTTTTTAGGTGTAGCATTTCAAGTAGAGCTGGGTCAGACATGGCTTTGTAAGTCAAGCAGAGATCACCTCTAAGTAGACGATAAGAGACTGAGAGCAGCCTATGTTTCTTGACTCTGTCCATGTAGGACATGTGTTTAAGGCCTAGAATCCTTTTTTTTGAGGTACTTTTGTGGCCTCTCCAGCGGTTGTAGGTGTCTGGTCAGGTACATGCCAAGCAGGGAATTATATTCGATGATTGGTATAATGAGGGGTGAGTAGAGAGGGGTGATGACCTCTTTCTTCCTGGATGTGAAACCTTTGGTTATAAGATGTGCCATGTAGAAGGACTGTCTGACCACAGTGGCAATATGGTAGTTGAAGGTGAGGTAGCTGGCGACCTGGGTGCCCAGATTCTTATGGCCCATTCAGTGTTCTGTGGGCTGCCATCAAAGTGGTAATTTGTGGGAACTGAGTTTTTTCCAAAGGGGTATGATAACACATTTTTGGCATTAAGCTTCAGGCTATGGTTCCAACACCAGTCATTGATCTCAGAGAGACCCTTTTGTAGGATATCTGCATCACTTGAGGAGTTGATAATGACTCCTTGCTTGCAGTCATCAGTGAACTTGGTCAGCCAGAGTCCTTTTGTATTGACCTGGACTTCTGAGAAGTAGATACCAAACAGGAGAGGGCCCAGGACTGACCCCTGTGGGACGCCACTCATGATTGGTCTACAGTCTGAGTTATAATCCACAACTTGCACTCTGTGGGTCCTGTCTGTGAGCCAATTTGCAACCCACCTAATGATGTAAGGATTGATGCCTAGTTTGATGAGTTTATCAATTATACCTGAGTGGGGAATGGTATCAAAGGCCTTGGCCAGGTCGAGGTAGGCTGTATGCACTGCCTTTCCCTCATCCACAGACTTGGTGACTGCCTCGAAGAAGTCATCTAGGTTCAGTAGGCAGGATCTCCCCTTGACAAAGCCAAACTGTGTAGCGTCAAGAGTTTGGAGATTGCCTATATCTTTGTTAATTAGGTCCATGATGATGTGCTCCATAGCTTTGCATATCAGACTTGTCAGGCGAATGGGGCAATAGTTCCCAGGGTTTGTAGTTGCTTCTCCTTTATGGAGCGGGATGACTGTAGCAGTACGCCATTCATTAGGGACATAGCCTGAGGTAAGGCTGTGATTGAACAGGGCACACAGATGTGGTGCCAGTTCATTTTGTAACTCATGTAGGATGCAGCCAGGGATATTATCAGATCCCATGGATGCTGTATTCTGGCTTTGGACAATGCAGCTTTTACTTGTGCAGCAGAAATGTTGGGTACCAGACTTTCTTCTGGTATTGTGACAGTGCTCTTGGGGGGGAGGGGTAACGTTGTCACTGAATCTGTCGGCCAGTTTGTTGGCTATATCTGTTGGCTCAGTATAGAAGGTGCCCATACCACTCAACCCCTTAAAGTAAGAAATCTGGACAAAACATAAATAAAAGTGGGACAAAGGCCCAAAATAGGGACAATTTTTAAATATTGCTTTAACAAACTTAGAAAGTTGATAGAATAACAGGTATTGCATTAGCATGAATTTTCTGAAGGATATGAAGTCTAAAACTCAAATGCCTGTCATTATTTTCTAACTTCAATCTTTAATGATTTACCACTAATTTGTCAGAAAAATCACAATTTTAGGAAAAACAGACCAAAAATATGAGGCCAAAATCTGGGCATTCTGCAAAAATCTGTACACTTGAGAGATATGGAGGTGCTATTGTGCAATAACAGAACAAATCTGGGTATTGCCTTGGAGGTTTATAATATAGCTATAGAAGGCTTTGTGGTTGTTTTTGGTGTCAGCCACAATTCTGCATTCATAGCTGGCTTTAGAGGATTTGATAAAGGATCTCAGCTTTTTGTTGAGACTGATAAGGGAGGTTTTCCATTCTTGTGACTTCATTTTTTTTTCTGCAACAGTTTCTTCCTTCTGTTGTAGAGTTTATTGATGGCTGGGGACCACCAGATTGGCTTCCTTTTTTTGGAGGAGAACATCTTAGTTCTATTTGGTATGGCGAGGCCCATGCATTTGTGTACGTGCTTGTACAGTACATTGGTGTATGATTCAGCAGTCATGCAGCTATTTTCCATTGGCATGGGTGCTGAGATGTTAGCCACCTCTGTTTTTAGGAGACCAAAGTCGGCTTTAGAGAAGTTTTTCAGGTTGGTTACCTTAGGAGGTTGCAGGTGAAATGGAGATTTCCATGGTGATCAGTTTGTGGTTGGATTTAACCAGGGAGGAATTGACTATAGGTGTGGTGATAACCAGATCGAGGATGTTGCTTACTCTACTGGGGATCAGAATGAGTTTGTCCAGGGCATTGGAATTGATAAATTCCAGAAAGCGTTGGGCCTGTACATTGGTACTTGAATACTTTTCCCTTTTGATGGAAGGGTAGTTGAAGTCACCCAATATGAGAGTATTGGGTTGGACATTGGTAGATTCCAGGGTGCTTAGGAACTTGGAGTGAGAGTCTAGGGACATGCTTGGGGTTCTGTAGCAGGTTATGACTAGTATCACTGTCTCACCCAGTGTTAGTAGTACCTGAAGTATCTCGGATGTATTAAGCTGGGCTACCAGTCTAGAGGTGTGTGCATCCTTTAAGAATGTGGAGACACCTTCATCTTTGGAGCTTCCGGACGTATTCTGGAGCCAAAAGGTATGGAATGGGTTGTAGCTTGGGAGCACAGCGATGCTTTCTATCTCTTTAAACCAGGTCTCTGATACAGTACAGATGTTGACATTCTCCATTTTGAGGAGAGCTTCGGGCGAGTGCATCTTGAGAGTTAGACTTCTAGCTCAGATTGCATTTGTTTGTAGCTGTTACAGTGGAATTTTGGTCTCTGGAACACTGCCTAAAAAAGACACTATAGGGGTGGCAAGAGCCTTAGCCAGTACCCAGAATCCCAGGGGTAACAGATGCAGGCCATCTCTGGCAAAGCATCAAGGTCTGTCAATCATGTCTCCCCAGGCAGACAGATACTGGATCCCCTTAGAATGACACCAGAAACTTAGTCAATTGTTGAAATCAATAATTTTTTGCTCGTACTGTGGTATCATTCTTGGTGATGGTAGAATACTGCTTAAGACTAGGGTCATACCTGCATGGACCACATCTTTTTTCATGTAGTCCAGAGAGGTGTGCTACAAAAGCCTGTTAAAGTGCTGATTAAGCTAATTGATGTGCAAGAAGTAAAAGAACAAGCACGTTCTAAGGGAAAAATTGAAGAGCAGATTTTCTGGCACCAGTAATAGTTTACCTCAGCTGAGCACCTCTGCTCAGTGCGCAAACACAGGCTTTTAAACCAGAAAGTTGAAAGAGACAGAAAAACTGCCCAAATGACCAATAAACTACAATTTCTGGGCCAAGAACCACTCCTATTGTAGTAGATAGGCTACCTAATGCTTACCACTCCCACTACTAAGCTAGAAGGCTTCCCTCCAGTACAGAAAGGTCTGGGGGGCTCAGAAACTTACAAAACAGTGTTGGATACAGCAAATCTGTATCTGGATTAGACTAGTTACAGGAAAGGTGGGAAACAAGCTTAGAACTTTTTTTTTTGCAGAAAAGCAGTTAAAACAGTAGCAAAAAAGACTTTAAATGCAGTACAAGCTAGCACACGAGTGAGTAGCAATATTAAGGCAAATACAGTTTAAATAAATGCAGATAAATTAAAAATGGCAAAAACAAGTGCAGAGAGCAGTAAATGGAGGCACTTAGAGTATTTCTTTCTCCTTCCTATTGCTCATGTAGTCTGCAGGACACCAAAACTGCATGTGTGGATCTTAAACAAGCACAAACCCGGGATTTTATACCAGAAAGTTGAAAGGGATGGAAAAACTTCCCAAACAGCCAATAAACTACAATTTCTGGGCCAGAAACCACTCCTCTTGTGGTAGATAGGCTACCTAGTGCTTACCACTTCCACTGATAAGCTAGAAGGCTTCCCTCCAACACAGAAAGGTCTGGGGGGGCTAGCCGATTAAGCTAATTGAAGTGCAAGAAGTAAAAGAACAAGCATGTTCTAAGGGAAAAATCAAAGAGCAGATTTTCTTGCACCAGTAATAGTTTACCTCTGTTGAGCACCTCTGCTCAGTGCGCAAACATGGGCTTTGAAACCAGAAAGTTGAAAGAGACAGAAAAACTGCCCAAACAGCCAATAAACTACAATTTCTGGGCCAAAAACACTCCTATTGTGGTAGATAGGCTACCTAGTGCTTACCGCTCCCACTGATAAGCTAGAAGGCTTCCCTCCAGCACAGAAAGGTCTGGGAGGCTCAGAAACTTACAAAACAGTCTTGGATACAGAAAATGTGTAGCTGGACTAGACTAGTTATGGGAAAGGTGAGAAACAACTTAGAACTTTTTTTTTTGTAGAAAAGCAGTTAAAACAGTAGCAAAAACACTTTAAATGCAGTCCAAGATAGCACACGAGTGTGTAGCAATATTAAGGCAAATACATTTTAAATAAATGCAGATAAATTAAAAATGACAAAAAACAAGTGCAGAGAGCAGTAAATTAAGAAAAAATCAAAATGGATGCAATTAGAGTATCTCTTTCACCTTCCTGATGCTCTTGTAGTCTTCAGGACACCAAAACCGCATCCACAGAGCTTAAATAACACTTAAAATTTAAACAGACTAAAAACAGCAGTAATAAATGCAGCAGAAAAGATGCAATTGAACACCTTAGAGAACAAGTAGCAGAAAAACCAAGATGAAGTAATAGAGTTGGAGGAGGAAACATAAATGCTGTAAAAGCAACAAGTAGCTGAATAAAGTTTTAAATTTTTTGAAGTAAAGTGGAAAGGGAAAAAGGAGGAACAGAAGATAATTCAAGGTTAAGAAACTAAGGGGGTTGGCCTTCTCAAATGTTCTCTCTCTCTCTCTCTCTCTCTCTGTACTAGGTAGAATGAGCTAATGACACTAGACTGTATGGAGTGTCCCAGATCAAATTTATAGTAGGGGTGAGTAACTGCAAAGCCACCAAGTATAAGAACACAACACCAATAGGGACAGAGGTTGAGAAACTAAGCTACAGCTACTAGCTACATTATTTTAGGCAGAAAACACTACAGAAATGTTTAGCACATCAGAAAAGCAGCAGTGAGACACTAAATGAAAGTTTTAAACAGATAAAGGAGCAAGGAGACTCTAGAGAATGCTTTTAACTGCAAACAAATCAGCTATATGTTACAGTCCTTGGCAGGAAATCAGAACAAACAAACAGATGCTTAACAAATGGAGAAAAGTTCCAGTTAATACCTTTCACACAGTGAAACTAGCTAAAAAAGATTTACAAACAGCATGAATGACAGTAACTAGCTAAAAAAGCCTTACAAACAGTGTGATAGTAACAAATGTGATTTAACAGGCCCTGGGGAGACAATTTTACTACAACCCTTCAGATTAGTTTATAGCAATAAAATACAGTAAAAAGTATGTAGGAGACAATAAAAAGTGCTATAAATGGCTAGAATAAGCAATAACTACTAAAAATAAGCAAAAAAAAAAAAAAAAAAAACAAGATACTTAATATTATATATTACAGAATTGTGGTCAGTGCCTCTCCTCTGCTCAGCTCATTGTGTATAGACAGAAATCCTCTCAAAGGTAGGGCTTAAATACCAAAGGTACAACCTGAAACAACTTTAAAAAAGCACAAAAGAACCAATGACTGCTTACTTCAAGCCCTAGACCAGTCATCCTTTACCAGCCAGTAGCCATTCAACAATAGTATAGCAGTATGGAGCCCACTAATGTGGGGATACATTTTGGGGGCTTCAGTGATTATCATTACAGTCAAGAAGCTACATATTTGGTATGTCTAAGAATATTAATATCAGAAATATCTGAGATGACAAATTGGTTATGTCACTGACTCTGAAAGGGTCAATGATGTGAAGCTACCCTGCTGTGAGCTGATTAGTAACACCTGTACCTCTCTGTCTGGCTCTAACTTTAAAAAATAGTAAGCATGTGATGGCATTAGGTTCACTACTGAAAATAGCTGTGGAATTGACCTCTGTAAGACATAAGATTTTTCTGAAATGAGTTGATTGCTGCTCTGTATGACTGGTGAAGGGGATAAGACAGGGGAAGCCTATTAAGATACTGAATGACTTGAAGTTGCTTTTAAATTTAGAGTTGTGGTGCAGAGTTTTTGTGAGAGACTCTATTAAACCAGGTCCTAGATTGAAGGAAATAAACTAGCCTGTATATTATAGTAGCTGTATAAACAACTATTGCTACAGAATGAATTTTGCATTAAGAAAGAAACAAGAACGTACTGAAATTAATGCTTTTTTTACCAAAATAAATAAATAAATACATAAATAAATAAATAAATTAAAAAGAACAGAAAATCTAATTCATTAAATTCAGGATGTCTACACACATAGAGAGTATGAGAAGGTAACAGATTTGAGTGCAAGGGAAATCTATGGGCATATGTTGTGGTGCTGTAGCTTGTAAATCAGAGAGCAAGGGAAAGGTGTGGGCATATGTCGTGGTACTGTAGCTGTAAATCAGAGTGAAAGTGTGGACATATGTCATGGTACAGTAGCTTGTAAATCAGAATGCAAGGGAAAGGTGTGGGCATATGTTGTGGTACAATACCTTGTAAATTGGAGTGTAAGGGAAAGGTGTGGGCATTATGTTGTGGTACATTAGGTTGTAAATCAGAGTACAAGGGAAAGGTGTGGGCGTATGTTATGGTACAGTAGCTTGTAAATCAGAGTGCAAGAGAAAGGTGTGGACATATGTTGTGGTATTGCAGTACTGTAGCTTGTAAATTGGAGTGCAAGGGGAAAGGTTTGGGCATATGTTGTAGTACAGTAGCCTGTAAATCAGAGAGCAAGGGCAAGGTTGTTGGCATTGTAGGATAGCTATTTATGTGAGACTTCTAAACACTTTATTGGGGAATTTCTCCTTTTCCTGCTGAAATACAACCGTGGAGTTAGTATATATGAGTTTAGGGTGTGGGAGCTTGTCTTCCACATCAGCAGTCTAGAAGGGCATTATCTGTAAAAACACTTACTTTGATGTTTTCTAATTTTTTATTTGACTTCTTGATCTATTGTGATAAAACACTCAGATTTTGAGTAAACGCGTATTTATCATTGATGAGGGAACTTGTTGTCCGTGTACTCTTTATAGGGGGGTGGGGGGAGGCAGTTGTTGGCCATGGAGGTGCAGCGGTTAGCATTGTCGCCTCACAGCAAGAGGTTCTGTGGTTCACTTCATAGCTGGAGTACCTTCTGTGCAGAGTCTGCATGTCCTCCCTGCAGCTGAGTGAGTTTTAAAGACATGCAGGTAGGTGCGAGAGTGTGTGTGTGTGTGTGTGTGTGTGTGTGTGTGTGTGTGTGTGTGTGTGCATGTGTGTATGTGCCTTCTGTGAAAGTTGGGCACTGGGCTGGCAATTCAACACCATAAAAACTCCACTACTAATCAATCTGCAGATCTGCACTGTGGTGACTCCTAACGGGAGAAGCCAAAAGACATTGCTTTAGTGGAAGAGGTAGTTGTTAGAAATGTGCAAGTATAGAGAGGTATTGGTATCATTTTGTGAACTTTAATATTGAGATGGTCTTTGGGTTGAACTACTTAGTGTTAACATACTGTCATCTACATGGTGCAGAGATTTATAAATGTGTCACACTAAATCATTCTGGTATGTTGTCTATCGTCTTATATTTTAGAACTCTGGGGCAATTTTGTTTTGGCCTCCATTACTCCCTCCTCCCACAGTCATTGAGCTATAACTCCAAAGTAACTATTCATTCCTCAGAATGTCTGATATTGGAATATGCTAGGAGGGAGAGGCAGGAGCCAAGGGTCTCGTCCATCCTCTGGCAGGAGGGTTGGACATTTTTGTAATGTTCCAAATATCTGTCTGTCTGCTGTCTAGGAGGCACAGTGTAATGACCAGCTACTATGAGCTGCTGTGAATTTATGCTTCTGCACACACTCATAATGGTTGGCTGTAGTGTATGTGTGTGTGTGTGTGTGTGTGTGTGTGTGTGTGTGTGTGTGTGTGTGTGTGTGTGTGTGTGTGTGTGCAGTTCTTAGCAAGGCTCATAGCTTCCACTCTCTTGGTGTGCGAGCACATTGGGCCTTCTGTAGGTGGCACTTCTGCAATGGGACTTCAGTGGATTTTGTCCCCCTGAGAAGAGTGAGCCTACCTTAGCTACTCTCTCCCATTCTTCCCCAGCCATCTTCCCAAGTGCCCAGGTTACTAGAGCAAGACAGGTAAATGGGGAAGTAATAAAGTTCAGAACATCTGTGCTGTGCTGTGTAGCAGATTGTACAAATTCCAGTTATACCTCTCAGCCTCTTACTGCAAGAAATATGGACAAAGGAAAATATAGGGGGAAGGCCCAAAAATAGGGACGCATTTTAAGTATTGCTCTTATAAACTTAGAAAGTTGCTAGAACACCAGGTTTCACATTAGCCTGTATTTTCTGAAGTCTAATATTCAATTGTCTGTCATTTTTAGTGATTTCAATCAATGATTTGCCAGAAAACTACAAATTTTATGAGAAATAGTCCAAAAATATGATGCAAAAGTCTGGACATTCTTCAAAAATCTGGACAGTTGAGAGGTATGATTCCATTAACCCTGCTTTACCCACCATCAATTGTATTTATTTATTTATTTATTTATTTATTTATTTACTGTTATTTAGTAAAAATAGATGGCCTGGCACAATGATCATTTTCAACCATGGCCAAAAGTCAAATTAAAGTACAAAATCAGAAGACGTGCAGAGAAGCTTGATTGTGTAGGTTACAGGTGTACAGTTTTATGTTGCCATATGATGATACCTCTCAACCATCCCAAATTACTCGGATTTTACTGAGTTTTGGGGTCCAAATAATGGGGTACCACGATTCCCGAGTGGCACCCCTTCATTTCTGATTTTATTCCAATTTTTCCCAGCTTTTGTTTTTATTTTTTGCTTTCGTTCTTTTGAGCTGACATCATCACTTGTATGATGATGTCAGCTCCATCAGCCTGTTGGAATTGAGTTCAAGGACACGCATTTCCAGTGTTTGATTTGAATAGAACTGTAAACATGAGAAGGAAACTAGCTTAAAGTATTGGAGTTTTGGCCCAGGATGCTCATATTTTGATGGATTTTGCACTCGTATTGGCCCAGGACCCTTGTATTTTGAACCGGAGTTATCGTTATTGGAAGACAGATGCTCATATTATGAGCTATCTGAATCTGAACACTAGTGTGTGTGTGTGTGTGTGTGTGTGTGTGTGTGTGTGTGTGTGTGCGTGCGTGCGTGTGTGTGTGTGTGCGTGCGTGCGTGCGTGCGTGTATATGTATGTGTGTGTGTGTGTGTGTGTGTGTGTATTTGTGGTGTGTGTGCACATATTTTGGAATTTGGGAACAGTAACATGAGTTAATTCTGAAGAATGCCTGTTTGGATTCTTGAAGGTATTGCGTTGTTCTGCAGATTATATTGTGGTAAATAGGGAACTTACCAGTCTGGACTGGTGCAATGAAGTGTTATATATGGATGTTTTGGGCAGTTGGACCTGGTCTGAAAATAAGATTCACAGCATAATTCAGAATCATATCCCTATTAGTAGGGATTCTTCTGTCTCTTATCTTAAGAATTGGCCATGGTAGAAATAAAAAAAAACTGATATAATGCAATTTACAATAAAATTAGATCTACAGTTAGACCAAGCAAAATATGAATTTAACCTTCACCAAGCATACTGAAGACAGCAGGAAATAACATAAGTTATTCTGTAAGTCATTCTAATAACATAAGTATGAATGACAATAAACGTATAATAAATGGTACTAGTGAGGTTTTTTCTGATTTTTTTTTTACTGAACACGTTTCTAAGGACTGCTGTAATCCTTGTTTAATGAACACTTTCATCAGTGGTGAATGCCCAACTATACTGAATGACTGCATGTCAAATTATTTAAATAAAATCAATAAATGTTTAGGTGCTCACCCTAATGATTTCAGTAGCTTCTTCCTTCATTCAATTAAAGACAGTATTTAGTCAGTATTAAGGTATCTATTTCAGGTATGTTCTAAAAGGATAGAAAATTGCCAACATTTCCCTATTTTGAAAGGTGGTGATGCAGGCCATTTTGAAAACTATAGACCCACTGCGATAATATCGGAGAGGGATGTTTTAGAATTAATCTCCACTAAGACTTTAATTTAAATGATATTAATTAACATGGATTCTGTCAAGATAGGTTCTGTGTGACTATCAGTGAGTTTTGCACTCCAAATGTTGAGGCACTGGGCAATCATATAGTCATTGCCATTATATTTTTGGTTCTAATCAAAGTGTTTGATTCAATATCCCATTCAACTATTACTATCTATCCTTAAGTCATGGAGAGTTCTTTTTCTTCTCCTTTTGGCTTTTCCCAGTTAGGGGTCGCCACAGCAGATCATCTGTCCACTCATAAGTTATTCTGTATGATTTTTGTTTGATTTCTCTATAGCTGTCTGAAAGATGTTTATTTACATCAAAAATATACATTCTGATCTCTTAATATCACTAGAGGTGTATCTCAATGGCCAGTGCCTAATCATTTCCTTTTTAACACTTCCATGTTTACGTTACTATCAATAAATCATAAATGAGTGAGGAAACGTGCAGATGTTGCTAAGGTGGCATGTCTGATAACTAATGTCTAAGATCAATTGAAAATGTTACTCTGTTAGGACCAATTATACAACTGAGCAACTATAGATAAGGTTGAACTTAATTCAGAGTGTAACATTAGATGCTTTGGAAGTACAAGCTAATTATATCCTTATGGAATTTACACTGAATTATTATTTTGTGTTCATTTTAAGGATCTTGTAATCACTGGTAATTTAAATGTTTTAGTAGATGATAGCTCTGTGATTAGGAGGCCTTTTGTACAATTAACGCTATCCTATGCACCATTTCCTCAAGACATGTTGCTTTTCTTATACCAATATACAAGTCACTTTTCTAGCCAGTGATAGAATATGCCATATACGTTTGTGTTTATAGTAATAGCATCCACATGTTAGGGCAGATACAAAAGTACTTCACTAGGCTAATATGTACTGGATGGATACTAATTGTAACTAACTGATTAGTTAGAATCGATCATCAATCATTCTTTTGCTACTTGCTAACAGGCATATTGATGTGGGTCTTTAAATACCTGAAAAGTAAGGTGAGCATATTCTGGAATATATTTTATTAATTGCAATATAGAAACATGTAACAGTTGCTAACTTAGGCAACCAATAAAAGTACACAAAAAAGACTACTTTTTTCAAGATAGGATTGCTAGTCAGTGGAATAAGTTGCTATTAAAATGAGATAGATACACTGTATAGCAGTCTAGCCTACATGAAAAGACGTTGGGAATTAGGTTTGAAAAATGAACTACTATGATACACTATGCCAGCAAATAACATTGTAACACTGTGGTATTGCTTTTTAACCTGAAAAATGCCAAACACTAAAAGATATTATCTAGCCCTACTCCCCATCTAGGACTCTTCACTCTTTTGATAAATTTATACTGTACTTGAGTACATGAAAAAGTACTGTAGGTTCATAGGTTCATAGGTAGGTACTAGGCTATTGACCCAAGGGCCTATGTAAGCCTAGTCAATAAGATTTCCTAGCTTATGCCACACAAGAAAGTTATTTTCCTGTGTCCCTGTTAAGCAGAGCCACAGAAGTGATCCCCGGGGTGTATTTCCTATTTTCCATCCACTCATCAAGATTTTTCTTGAAGAGTGCTAATGAGGAACTTTGCTTGACATAGATGGGTAGCTTGTTCCAGAGTATGGGAAGTTTCTGGGACAGAAATCTATCCATCCAACATGTCCTGTTTATTGTGGTGACAAGGTTTTGGTCCCTAGAGCATGTAGCTTAGAGGAATTGGGATTTCTTTAGGTGCAGCATGTCCAACAGCTCTGGGTTTGACATAGCTTTATATGTTAGGCAGAGATCACCTCGGAGTAGGTGATATGCTACGGAGTAAAGCTGGAGTTATTTGAAACTGTCAGTGTAGGGCATATGTTTGAGGCCAGTAATCCTCTTTGTGAAGTACTTCTGTGGCCTTTCCAGCTGCTGCAGATGTCTTGTGAGGCACATTCCAAAAGGGGCGTTGTACTCTATAATGGGTCTAATGAGTGTCGAGTAGAGGGGAACAATGACCTCTTTTTTCCTGGATGAGAACCCTTTTGTGATGAGGTGTGCCACGTAGAAGGATTTCCTGATTACTATGGCGAAGTGATTATCAAAGGACTGACTACTGTCCACCTGGGTCCCAAGGTCTCTTATCACACATTCGGCATTAAGTAGACTGCCGTCTATGTAGTAGTTCAAGGGTACAGAGTTTTTACCAAAGGGGATGACAATGCATTTTTTGGAATTGAGGCCATGGCTCTGACACCAGGCATTTGTCTCAATGGGGCCCTTCTGTAGGATGTCCACACATCATTTGGGGACACTATTATGGCTCATAATTTGCAGTCATCTGTGAACTTCATTAGCCAAAGGCCTTCTGTGTTAACCTGTACTTCAGAGAAGTAGATACCAAACAGGAGAGGTCCCAGGACTGAACCCTGTGATACTCCACTTGTCACTGGTTTGAAGTCAGATTTGAAGTCTGCAACTTTTACAGTGTGGGTTCTGCCAGTGAGCCAGTTGGCAACACATCTTGTTCATAGGTTCATAGGTAGGTACTAGGCTATTGGCCCTAGGGCCTACACAAGCCCAGCCAAAAAGATACCCTGGCTTTTGCCACCCAAGAAAATTATTTTCCTGTGCCACTGTTGAGCAGAGCCACAGAATTGATCCCCAGGGTGAATTTCCTCTTTCCCATGCAATCATCAAGATTTTTCCTGAAGAGTACTAATGAGGAGCTTTGTTTGATATAGATAGGTAGTTTATTCCAGAGTATGCGAAGTGTCTGGGATAGGAATCTATCCCTCCGGCATGTTCTGTTTATTGTGGTGACAAGATTCAGGTCCCAAGAGCGTGTAGCTCAGAGGGATTGGGACTTCTTTAAGTAGAGCATGTCCAACAGCTCTGGGTTTGACATAGCTTTGTATGTTAGGCAGAGATCACCTCTGAGTAAGCGATATGCGACGGAGTGAAGCTGGAGTTTTTTGAGACGGTCTGCGTAGGGTATCTGTTTGAGGCCAATAATCCTCTTTGTAAGGTGTTTCTGCAGCCTTTCCAGTTGTTGTAGATGTCTTGTGAGGTACACACCAAAAGGGGCATTGTACTCTATAATTGGTCTAATGAGTGATGAGTAGAGGGTAACAATGACCTCTTTTTTTCTAGATGAGAAACCTTTTGTGATGAGGTGTGCCACGTAGAAGGGTTTCCTGACTACTGTGGCGATGTGATTATCAAAGGAGAGACTACTGTCCACTTGTGTCCCAAGGTCTCTTATCACACTTTCAGTGTTAAGTATACTACCACCTATGTTGTAGTTCATGGGTACAGAGTTTTTACCAAAAGGGATGACAATGCACTTTTTGGCATTGACCTTGAGGCCATGGCTTTGACACCAGGCATCTGTCTCAGTGAGGCCCTTTTGTAGGATGTCCACATGATTAGGAGTTTAGATTATGGCTCCTAGTTTGCAGTCATTTGCGAACTTTGTTAGACAAAGACCTTCTGTGTTAGCCTGTACTTCAGAGAAGTAGATACCAAACAGGAGAGGACCCAGGACTGAACCCTGTGGTACTCCACTTGTCACTGGTCTGAAGTCGGATTTGGAGTCTGCTACTTTCACAGTGTGGGTTCTGTCAGTGAGCCAGTTGGCAACCCATCTTGTGACATAGGGATTTATACCTAGTTTAGTGAGTTTATCTATAATTCCAGAGTGGGGGATGGTGTCAAAAGCCTTGGCAAGATCTAGATAGGCTGTGTGAACCACCTTACCCTCGTCTACGGCTTTGGTGACTGCTTCAAAGAAGTCTATCAGGTTTAGGAGACATGATCTGCCTTTTACAAACCCGAACTGGGTGGAGTCCAGAGTTTGGAGATTACCAATGTCTTTATTTATAAGTTCCATGATGATACATTCCATGGCTTTGCAGACCAGGCTCATCAGGCTAATGGGATGGTAGTTCCTGGGGTCTGTGGTGGCTCCCCCCTTGTGGAGTGGGATAACCGTCGCTGTGCGCCATTCAGCGGGCACAAAGCCTGAGGTGAGGCTATGATTGAACATGGTACTTAGGTGGGGTGCCAGTTCGTTCTTTAGTTCATGTAGAATGCAGCTTGGGATGTTGTCTGGTCCCATGGATGCTGTGTTCTTGGCTTTGGAGAGTGTGTTTTTTACCTGTGCAGCCGTGATTACAGGAACTATGCATTCTTGCGGTATAGAGATGGGCTATATTCCTCTCATGTCTCTGAAGTTTGGAATTCCATTCTCCTCTTACTCAGACAAGTTAACAACCTGAATTCATTCACACTAATGTTGAGACAACACTTAAAGGTCTCATGCTTTGCTCATATACCCCACCTGCATATTCCACCTTAACTATTCTTATCCACTCTATCCCATCCAGTTGGACATTTCTGATCAAGAAAAGCAATAACTAAATAAATGTACACTTAACACATAAGAACATATTATAGTTATCTACCACAAATACATTTCTACCAGTGAAGGTGTTAATCACACATGGCAATGTCAGTTTCATACAGTAGTCTTATGCCATGTTTCTCAATATTTTCTCTGGTGCAACACCTGCATTAACTTTCAAACTCTTGGATAACACATTAAATAAAGCCAGGAGGAAGATACCTATTAAACAACCAGGCTTTGTTAAAGTCTAGACCCCCTTCTGATCATGTCAGCACAGCATTATATATTCTGTCTGAGGATAAACATTGAAATAGTCGTGTGTGTGTGTGTGTGTGTGTGTGTGTGTGTGTGTGTGTGTGTGTGTGTGTGTGTGTGTGTATGTAAGTAGACTTTTATGATGGAAATGTTCTGAACTGGGCAGTTTTGTCATTATTGGTTCATGCATTTTGTTTCAATGCCTACTGGAAAAATGTTCAAACAATAAATTTAAATTGAGCTCTAACTTGAGTCTACAAGTGTGCTGTATTATTATACAAGGAATATAATTTAATAAAGTCAGGAAGGTGTATCAAAGAACGCATGTATGTTTCTTGTTTTGTGTGCAAGGGGCCTATGACTTGAAAACAGCCCAAAGGTAATCGTTATTCACCACTGGCCAGATGCATTTTCTTTGGATGTGGTGTGGGTTTCAATGAATGTGAGTTTCAAGAGCAAAGAAGTTTTAATGCCAAGTCTATTTTCATTGTGAGGCAGTATTGCTTTGTTTACCAGATGTAGATTAGTGTTTGTGCATTGTTGTGCTGCAAAATGTAAAAATAAAATCCAAATAATCATTGTAGAAGTAAAGCAGTATGCACACATTAGTGTTTATGGTAAATGGGGTGAAATAGCCAGGTAATGGGACATGTCCAGATTTTTGATGTTTCCAGGTTGAGAGGTATGACACAATCTATGATGTCAGTTAAGTACATTTCTAAGATATACAGTCTGTGTATTTCTTTATTTCTAACATAATGTAGATCGCTGCATTGGTGAGTGGCCTATCAACTTTCCAATTCCTACAATATTTAACTAGTGCATCTTCTACATATATAGAGCCTCCAAACCAAAAATGCAAAACATTTTCCTCATACTTTGCTTTTTGAGCACTTTTTCAAAAAACCCTATCCTATGGACTTTGTAAAGTTTATCCACTTCAGATTGGTTGAAGTACCATTGGAATAAAACTCGAAACATCTCCCCAAGTACCCACCTAGGTTGAGAGATGCCCAAAGCTGTTATACTGGGGAGGGTGCAGGGATAAATTCCCCTTCTATGAGGTGTAAGGAGCTTACCCCCCTCCCCCTACTTCACTCATGCCTGCTAAGCTATTGTTTGATTGATAATGTTTTGCTAAATTGGTGGGACAGATGGGCAGGGCTAATTTAACTGCATCACATCCATGGCTGTTCTCCTGCTTGTAGCACCATCACATCATTTTCAAGGAAATGATGGTTGTTTACCTTCCCTTTGTAGCCTCTAGTGCTGTACTGAAACCAGGGTTTCTACAAGCTGTCACAGAAAAGCACAAAGCTTAAGTGGTACAATGACAAGTGGCAGCAGGGGGTGGCACCTTTATATACTGTCATTGATTATGTGGCAAAGGCATTTGGACGAGGTTTATCTGATCAGTCCATTTGGATTTATAGTCAAAACATTTTGACAGATAGTCTAAGCACAGACAGCTCAAGCTCCTAAATAAATGCATATGAGTGCAAACACATTCACAAACTGTTAGGGTACATACCTCATATAGCTGTATGTTTTGTCTCCTGTCACTAGCTTGGTTTTTGAGGTCTTTTAAGGACGACTGATCTTCTGCTTTCAATGAGAGCATCTTACTTGTTTATAATGCATGCCAATACAGCATGCCACATTACACAGCATTTCATGTGCAGTGCATAGATACATGTGTTGCAGCCTGTATATTTTAAAGGAAGTAGTAACAACTGCATGAAATGTGGGTTCTGGATTCAGTTCTCAGACAAGGGTCAGTGTTTTTCCCTTAATGTTTCAGTTGTAGTTTAAAAGAGGCTACCTCTGCCTGACTTAGATAGGGCTACATAGCGACACCAGCATCTGTCTGTTGCTTGGTATCTGACACGATGGGAGATGGTTGCGTCAGATAATAAGCATCTATTGCTTAATATCTAACACAACCATCTCCCAGCCCTCATGTTAACTCTTGGATTAGTCAGATTCTAGAAACCTGTTTTTATTGTCCTGGTGCCATTGACCCCAGCTGGTATTGTAGTATAATTGATAATTTATTGTAGTTATCAAAGCAGTTCTGATAACACTTTCCTATCATGCTCTCTCCTTGTTCCACAACAACACTGCTGGGCTTATCTGAACCAGCTGCTACTGGCTCGCTTGCAAATCCTTTTAAATCATTGACTCTGTACTCCGATATTATCACTGAATTACTGGAGATGAAATCTTCAGGGATCTATATTATTCTTTTCTCTTCCATGTTTCCATTTTTTCCTCATTTCTTTCTTTCTTTCTGAAACATGATGCACTACCATTTGAAGTTTATGTTAAAACTTTGAAATCTATTATCCTTGAGAAGTCTAATGCTCCATCTGTAGACATCAGGCAAGTTCGTACAAGACTTTCTCAAATACCTCTCAGCCACTACCTTATGAAGTAAGATCAAAGCTTAGAGAAATCAAAAGAGCTGACTAAAATGAGAGATTTTGTTAAAAGGAGCTGTTAATTCTGCAAGGCCACCATTAAATGTGTCTTGATTTAAAGGGTACATACTAGCACAGAAGCAGACAGTAGTGCTTATGTCTGTCATTAGTTTTATCTTTGAGTTCATAGACATTCCAAAAGTACAAACTCATACCATGAAGCATTTGAGAACAAAGCAGCTAAAAGATGCTTTAAGTAATTATGTCAACAGTAAAATGTCTTTCCCCATCTGTAAATTTGTATTGCCTGTGTTCTTCTTGATCACTTTCTAAATTAAGTTGTAGTTTGCAACTTACCAAAATGGTTGTCAGTTGTTTGACTTCGGTGCTGTAATTCTTGCATACAAAGAAATGAAGAAACACATTCTTGTATAGATGTGGCTATTCCCCATGAAAGAAGAAAGAAACAAATTCATGCATATCAACTTGTAACCCTGCATACCTGCACACTGTATATTAACAGCTGATAGACATTATTACTGACGACACAAGACAGAGTTTGTTTCTAACGTCCTCTGCCACTACATTAAATCAAAAATCGCTCCACGAGTGAATATATTTTAAGAAACTCTTTGGGTGATCCTTAAGCATACTTGACTATTAGGTGAGTGAAATTACTTCAAATAAACATTTATAGCAAATGAAAAGCAAACTTCATTAGGCTTTTTATAGGGCAGTCTTCAATCACAGAAGAAGAAATAAGGACATAAGAGTAGAAGCCAAAGTAGCTCCAATTGCAGAAAAGATCAAAGAGAACAGATTACGGTGGTTTGGGCACATGTGTAGAAAAGAAGACAATCTGATGAGGAAGATTTGGGACAGACAGGAAGAAGGTAAGAGGAAGTGAGGATGTCCAGCAAAGAGGTGGATGGATTGTGTGAAAGAAGATCTGCGACAGTCAGGCACGAGTGCTGAAGAAGGCAGGAGTGTGGCACTGAATTGAAAGAGTTGGCGACAGTTAACATGATACCCCAACCCCATGTAGAAAAATGGGAAAAAGGGGGCTGATAATGATGATTCTTCACCCATTTTGCAGTTTTTAAATGTAATGTAAATCACACAAGGTTTGATGTGTAAAACTTAGTCTTAGGAGAGTCATCCGTTTGAATCTAACAGTGTAATTAGAGCAGTAGCCACATTAACATGGCTCACAAAGACTAATGGATGATTCTTGACACATTTTCTTTATTAATGCATCCTTACCACAGGAGAAAGACTCACTTTACATAGCTTTTAAATAAGAGATGCTGCAGATGAATGTTCAATGAGGCTTGTTCATGATATAACAGTGGAACATGGATATTCTTACTGCTCAGATAATTTTATTTGTGCAACTAACTTCTCTACCTGTCACATGTATCGTGTATTCAAATGAGACACTGAGGCACACGATACGTTCAACCTGTTTATTGTACATAAATCAGGAGCTGTTACTGGTACATATATTTCGAAGTTCATATGCTCACTGACTGACTTGTTACTTCTAACACACTCATATGTGCATCTCCATTCATGTTTGCACTCACACTGACAGACTATACAAAATGGCACTGATCTCGCATGTGCTCAGTAACTTATATACACTTGCTATCTAGCTACAGTGGCTGACTAGGTTCAATATACACACTGATCTATGCTGTCTGCACTACCTACTCAAGAAATATGGCTGAATGACTTTAAGACTTTTGTATAGTTTGTAAATTGTGCACACAGTTGTCATATAACTCACTGTAGTAACATCACTGTAAATAGTACTATATTTAATTACTTTTTTATTGCTATTGTGAAATATCTTTTTGTACGTGCCTTCATGAAAATAGTATTCTCAATTTGTTTTTCAGATTGTTGCTATTTCATTTTGACACTTGAATTATATCTTAGGCTGTGGCTGAAATGGGATCTCTAGGATTAGTCCACTAAAAGATTTCTTTCTTTCTTCCTCCCTTTTGTTTGGGTAGTCCATCTCGACTTATCACAGGTTTTCATTTTCATGAGAAGTGAGAACACAAAGAAGTTTTATGAATTACTTAGAATATTAGCAGTATTAAAGTTAAGTTTTCTGTCTAGGGAACCAAGGCCTACAACTTACCAGCCTAACAATGCCCAGTGTGCCGTACTGTACTACACTGAGGACCCCACTCAGTGTTTACTTAGCTTGTACTACTGTCAGCCAAAGACCAGAATATTAAAGTTAAGTTTTCTGTCTAGGGAACCAAGGCCTACAACTTACCAGCCTAACAATGCCCAGTGTGCCGTACTGTACTACACTGAGGACCCCACTCAGTGTTTACTTAGCTTGTACTACTGTCAGCCAAAGACCAGATGAATAAATCACACACACACACACACACACACACACACACACACACACACACACACACACACACACACACACACACACACACACACACACACACACACACACACACACACATTCTCTCAGTGTGTGTGTGTGTGTGTGTGTGTGTGTGTGTGTGTGTGTGTGTAGGAGGGTGTTTCCAGATTCTCTTATCTATATTTAGTAACTACAATGTTGTAGCATCTTGGAAAAGGATATATATTATTGAAGGGGTTACAAATAACATTAAAAATCCTCCATACTCTTCCCTACTAAAACATGCTAGAAATCTGGCAAACCAGTGTCTTCATTGACAGATACTGGCATAATAACAGTTTGTGAACTTGTTGTCAGACTACTAAATGTGTCCTCTTACTTATTACTTTACTAAAGGCACCCTGTATGTGCTTCATGGGGTGGCATACTGTAGCTCAGTACAGTCCACGACAGGAAAAAATCTATTCTTATTCTCTTCCTGACAAAATGCAGTAGAAATGTTTCTGTCCTGTCTTAGCTATTATTTTCTGTAACAAATAATAAATAATGCTTCTTTTGCAGGGTGTTTTTAAAAACACTGCTATCCTCATTGGGGAGGGGGTTAGGGTACTGAGATCAATTTTGTTTATTCTTTTTCTGTATCCCTGCCTATGACCCTTGCTTTTATCCCTTTGCAAAATCTATACAGCTCTGCCTGTCAGATATTTGTTTTATTAATGGGTTGGTAAAATACTGCAGTGAAAAAGCATGACTGAATATGGTTTTTGGTATCTGTAGCTCACACATTATAGCATTGCACTTGTAGCTGTCAGTCATACCAGCCACTGTTATGGCTATGGATTACTACTCACATGACTCACACTGGGCTTTCTTCATTCAGAGTTTGCTACACATATCCTGAACCATGGGTAGCTACAATTAATCACGAACCTACAGTCAGCATGTAGATTTTTCTATAGGATGAATTTGGAAAAAGCACCTGGAATTTTGCTGCACATTCTCCGGCACACTTTCCAGAGATAATTATACAGTGACATACCCTTAAAGGAAACTCTACATTGGAACTGAAAAATCTGTTTTTTTTTCACTCTTTGTTTTCTGAGCTATTTTAACACTTCAAAAAACTCTGTCTTCTTCTTATAGAATTTTAATATATTTTCTGAAAAATGGCTGCCAGTGGGGCTTGACATACCAGTGTGATCTTGTTGTTCTTCATGTCTTTCTCTTTCTCACAAGCCATTTCAAGTTTTCTTTATATGATTCACACTAGACCTAAGGAAGTGGTGGTGTATTCCCATGCCATTGACATATAATGGGATTAGTGTCAGCCACTGTCATTTTCCATACCTTCTGTAACAGGACTGCTTCTCTTATTTCTTGAATTACCCTCATTACTGTGTGTCTCAGAGCGTCTTCTGTGTAGAGACATGCGTGAATGGGCGTACCTTCGTTGAAGGTTGTGCGTCAGGGCTGGCAACTCGGTATGTAAAAATCTACTGCCAATCATTAGCGGACCGGAGTTCCGCCGTGGCGACCCCTAACCGGGAAAGCTTTCAATTATAAAGGCATTCCCAATATTATTCTAGCATGTCCAAAGGTCAGTTGTCAATCTCCTCTCCAGTCCATCTGGTGAATATGGGAATCTTGAGGCAATGTTACAACTGCCTCATGTACACAGACAACCCTCTCCTCCTCCCAACAAATTCCAACACATGTGAGAGATGCAACCATATAGCCAAACTGGAGGCTAAGCTCTCTCAACTCAGCACTGGCATAACCAGTCAGGAGGAGAAGGAAACCACACTCACTACAATTCCAGTCTCACATAGACCTACCATGACAGCAAACCAAACACATAAGCACACAAAAACATACTCGGAGGCTCTAAATAAAGATCTGCCTAAGCAGCAGAGACCTCCAAAGCAGACACCCAAGCAACCACTACCCCAAAACAAATCACGTGCAACACATATCTCACAAAGCCAGTGTGCCGAACAGTCACAGCCCTTAAGGCTAAACAACACACCTGATACACTTGTAATAGGTGACTCTATCGTCAGGCACACTGACGTCCCGCTCACCAGGCTGAACAAGGAGAAGGTCACGGTGAGCAGCCTGTCTGGTGCTAGGATCCGCCACATAACACAAGCACTCAGGTCACTCCAAGGCAAGTACAAATATGACTCAGTCATTGTCCATGCTGGTGTGAATGACCTGAGACGTACCTCCCTGGACTACATGAAAAGAGACATAGAGGAGCTCTCTGAGCATGTAGCCCAGGCTGGTATGACCCTGACCTTGAGTAGCATCTTACCCTCACCAAGAATGATGCCACAATATGAAGACAAGATGATCAATTTCAACAATTGGCTTAAGTATTGGTGTCATTCAAAGGGGATCCAATGCCTGTCAGCTTGGGATGATATGCACGACAAGCCACGATGCTTTGCTAGGGACGGCTTGCACCTGTCATGGGCTTTCAGATATTGGCAAAGGCTCTTGCTACCCCATAGTGCCTTTTATAGGCAAGGCTCAAAAGACAAACACACCTCTATAGGTATCACAAGGGATAAGAAACTAAGAGTAATGCTACTCAACGCCAGAAGTCTAAACCTCAAGATGCATGCACTCGAAACTCTCCTTAGCATGGGAACATCGATTTCTGTGCAGTAACAGAAACCTGGTTCAGGACTCGCGAGAGCACCCCAGCACTATCAGGTTATACCTCATACCATGCTTTTCGGCCCCAAAACTTGGACCGAACCACAAAAGGAAGGGGGGAGTATCTATATTCATCAAAGATACTCACACATCCAGGTTGGTGGCAAAGCACGAAGCATCAGAGACTATCCATGTGCAACTAACAGTGGGTAAAACTGCCTTCCAGTTTATAGCCTGCTACAGACCACCCTCCCAAACCCAGGAACCCCACTCGGCCTTCCTGAGAACACTGGAAAATATGAAGGTCTCTCCGAACACCATTATACTGGGCGACTTCAACTACCCAAACATAGATTGGGAGCATTACTCTAGCTCCAACACCCTTGCCCAAAGGTTCCTAGAATTCATAAACTCAAATGCTATGGAACAACTTGTTACCACTCCCACAAGAGGGGAAAACATACTGGACCTGATCATCACCAACATGGGGACTCTATGCTCCAGACCAGAAGTGTATCCCTCACTGGTAAGATCAGACCATAAACTGATCTCACTGGATATTCACATCCCGACCCCACCCCCTGCCCAGAAAACCACAGTGAAAAACTTCTCTAAAGCAAATTTCACACTCCTCAAAACCGAGGTGGAATCCTTCAAAGACCCCGGGCCTGTGGAAAATACGGCCCAGACCGCAGAATCCTTTATAAATGCATTTTATGAACACCTTCAGGAATGCATGGATCATGCAATCCCAAATAAAACGAAGACCCAATCCTCCAAAGGCAGACAACCTGTCTGGTGGACCCCAGCCATAAACAAACTATACAATAGAAGGAGGAAGCTACTACATGATAGAGCAAAATCCCAAAAAGGGAAGGCATCTCTGATCAGTATTAGCAAAAAACTAAGGGCACTCATAAAATCGTCAAAGGCCAGCTTCGAGAGAAAAATTGCACAGGACACTAAGGATAATCACAGGGCTTTCTTTAGTTATGTTAGGAACCTGGGTGGGAATTCCCAGATATGCTCTGAATTAGTCCAAAATGACAAAAAATACACTGATTCCACAGACATTGCCAACATCCTAGCTGACAGGTTCAGCGCAAACTTCTCCCCACCAAAAGGGCAAATATCTATCCCAGCAGAGTGCTGCCCCTGACATCTCAGATGCTCAGGTGGGAGCCGCCTCTCCAAAGCAAAAACACAGCATCAATGGGACCAGACGGTGTCCCAGGCTGCGTCCTACATGAACTCCAAGAAGAGCTAAACCCAAACATAAAACTACTGTTCAATCTCAGCCTTACTACAGGATATGTACCCAAAGAGTGGCGTACAGCAACAGTGGTCCCTCTCCACAAAGGTGGTGCCTCAACGGACCCTGGAAACTATCGCCCCATAAGCCTGACTAGCTTGGTCTGCAAAGCTATGGAAAGGATCATCATGGACCTCATAAATAAAGATATTGGGGACCTACAGACACTGGATCCTACCCAGTTTGGCTTTGTTAAGGGCAGATCCTGCCTCTTAAACCTGGTTGACTTCTTTGAAACAGTCACCAAGGCCATTGTGAAGGAAGGTGGTCCACACAGCCTATCTGGACCTCGCAAAAGCCTTTGATACAATACCCCACTCGGGCATTATAGATAAGCTCACCAGCCTAAATATAAACCCTTATGTCACTAGATGGGTTGCAAACTGGCTCAAGGACAGAACCCACATGGTTAGAATTGCTGGAGCTATGTCAGACTCCAAACCAGTTACAAGTGGCGTCCCACAAGGCTCAGTCCTGGGACCTCTCTTGTTTGGTATATATTTCTCGGAGGTACAGGCCAACACGGAAGGACTGTGGCTGACCAAGTTCGCAGATGACTGCAAACTGGGCGCCATAATCGACTCTCCAGCTGACACAAGCATCCTCCAAAAGGGCCTCATAGAAACAGACAACTGGTGCCAGAGCCACAGAAGAAGTAATTAGGGACCTGGGGACCCAAGTTGATAGCAATCTCTCATTTGACAACCACGTGGCCAAAGTGGTTAGAAAAACATTTTATATAGCCCACCTAATCATGAAGGGATTCACATCTAGATTAGGGGAGGTCATCGTGCCTCTTTACTCATCCCTCATCAGGCCCATAATCGAGTACAATGCCCCTTTTGGGATGTACCTTACCAAACACCTGCAGCAACTGGAAAGACCCCAAAAGTACCTCACCAAGAGGATCAAAGGGCTCAAACAGATGCCATATGCTGCCCGGTTAAAGAAACTCCAACTCTACTCAGTGGCATACCGCCTGCTCAGAGGTGACCTGTGCCTGACGTATAAGGCCATGTCCAACCCGGAATTAAGGGACATGCTGCACCTCAAAAAATCCAAATCCCATCGAGCTACACGCTCCAGAGACTTGAACCTCAGCACTGAAATAAATAGGACATGCTGGAGGGACAGATTCATAACCCAGAGGCTCCCCTCACTATGGAATAAAATCCCAGTCCAGGTTAGGCAGAGTCCCTCATTAATTCTCTTCAAGAGGAGTCTTGATGAGTGGATGGGAGATAATAGGTTTACCCCGGGTATCACTTCTGTGTCACTGTTAGACAGAGGCACAGTATACTAACCTCGAAAAAGGGCATAGCAAAATTAATTTAAAATGGCTGGCGAAAGCCAAACATACTCTGGCTAGGCTTATAAATGCCCTAGGGCAGATAGCCTAGTATGAACCTATGAACCTATACAACAACTGTGTGTCTCGGTTTGTTTTACAGTATACTAAGGAATTATACAGCCGCAACCAAAAAAGTAGCTAAATTTCAGGCCTTTGTTCAAAGTATCTTTTGTAGTCAAAGATGAATTAACAACCCCCCCCACACACACACACTTTGGTAAATGTGTTGCTACTTTACAAGAACTACAGAAAAAAAATCACTTTTTTTCTAAATGACACACACATCTTTGATACTACTTTTAAGTCATCTTAAAATGTAAAGTGGTACAAAGACAAACATTTCAAGTTTAAAGCTTAGCATTTTGATACTGTGATGCTGCTTATGAAAATTTGTCAAAAAAAGGTAACAACTGCCTTAACCACTGACTGATCTAATTTTGTTGTTTTGGTATGAAGGACATGGCTACATTGAAAGCAACTCTGAATCACTGTAGTTCTCTTCCTTTCTGCAGTTTCACACTTCTCTGTCTTTTTTAAAGCAGCTGTTGAGCTCCTGACATTAACACGACTAATGTTATACAGGTAATTATTCCTGCTCAAGGTCTTTTTTATAGCAGCTGCTGAACTCCTGACATCAGCAGGACTAATTACCTGTGTAAGATTGTCAGCAGTACCTACCAGACTAAACTATAGATTTATGAGTCTGTGGTATGTCTTGGAGGTGGAGATAAATTCCTCTACAAAATATATGAGAAGTTAAGCTTAAATAAAGTGGATAGACTTTCCCTTCCTTTGATTGCATGGCAAGGAAATGAAAGTTGTATAAAGTACATGCAAGTTTCTGGTACCTACAGAATACTGGAAGCATATTGTATAGAGAAAAGCACCCTAAGAGTTGAGTTAAAATGTAGAAGGTGGCGTTTTCCTATAACATCTCTAGTTTCACCCCTGCTGCACCTTTCCATATAATGAAGTATCACACCTCCTCTTCCTAATGTCTAGATATTTACAGATAAGTACATAGATCTTTAAAATCCTTGAGATCCATTCCTCTTGGTGACAGGCACAATTACTTGCTATGTCTGCTCCTTGCTTGCCTCTATGATTTGCACTGTGCAGAGTTTAACACCCCTCCCCCTCACCACTGCTATTCTACTTGCTCCTATTCTTACTCTGGTCACTAGTAGTACAGTACAGGAAGAATTAAAGCTGGATGAAAAGCACAGAAGATGACAGTAACAAGAAGCAAACAATCTGTTGCCTTAAAGACCTACGTTTGAATTCTACAATATCCTTTGCATAAAGTGTGAGCCTGAGCAAATCATTAACTAACTGTGGCTGCTGAATCACCCCAGGGATAACCGTTTTTGTTGGGATTTGTATTACTGTTCTATTTCTGGTCTAAAAGGATTAGATGAGGCTAAGTAATCAAAACACTGATGGTTTGAAGCCTGATAGTGCAAACTCACACTTTAGGACAGAAAAAAAGATTCTGGTCACACCCTTTTTTTCTGTGGTAAAGGTGACATTGATTTAGAAGAACAATTATATGGGTGTACTTTTCAAACTCTTAGTGCAAGAATTCTGGATAAACCCAAATATAAAGCAATGTCAAATGGTCAAAATCAGGGACAGATTTTAAGTATTGATCTCATAAACGTATAAAGTTGGTAGAATAACAGGTTTTGCATAGGAAGGCATTTCTCAAAGGGCATGAAGTCTGAAACTCAAATGTCCGTGAGTATTTAGTGACTTCAATCCTTAATGATTTGCCAGGAAACCACAAATTTTATGAGGAACAGGCCAAAAATATGAGGCAAAAATCTGGACATTCTATGAAATCCTGTATAGTTGAGATGAATAAGTTTATGATGCAGATAGCTACCATTAGGTACCTGAAACCCATGGCCATGGTTGAGGGGGGGCTCAATTATTCAGGTCTCTGTGAGGCCTCAAAAATCTGCAGTTGTTTAATAAAGAGAAAACTAAATTTCTTACTCTCTGATTACTGCGATCCAGATAAAGCAGGTAATCGGAGGATCTATGAATGACTCCCTCCCCTAGCGTAAGTAATAGGATATGACTAGCCACTCCATGTCCTAATACTATTTGAGGGAGGTGATCACAGATGCGGCCGATCTCACAATCGTTCTTGATACATTAACAGCAGCAAAGCTCTCAGTCTTCAGGGATGTTTTTTTCACTTGCAGGCATTTTCCAAAACACTGACAGAACACCAGATTGTGGACTGTGTTTTCTCAACTTCTTTGCTCAAAAATTCTGGACAATACCAAAAATAAGTGTGAGAGAATGTCATAAAATCAGGGACACTTTAAATCAGCATCACCTCCCATTTTTCCCATTTTGTATATAGGATTGCTGTGTCACATCTGACCAGAGACAATGTTCACACAAATATTAATCTAATTCTCTTAAAAGGTTAATAGAATGACAAGTTCTGCATCAGCATGCATTTTATGAATAAGGAAAAGTGTTAAATTCCTATGTCTGGCATTACTGACTAAATCTACTCTGTGACTTAATAGAAAATTAAAATGTTATGAGAGACAGGGCAAAATATGGGACAATATCAGGGACATTCTGCAAAATTCTCGACATTTGAGAGGTTATTTTGGTGGACAGTGGTAACAGTACAGACTGCCCACAGGAGCAATCTATTGTTTATTCTTCTCATATCTTTCAACCTTTCATTTCTAACATGGGGAATCTATAGTTCTCAAATTCCTTGCTTAAGAATCGCTATATAAATTAATTTTTACACAGACTTAGTGGTGGTTCCAGCCCTGTACCCAAACTATTCTAAAACCGGCCCTGCTTACAGTTACACATAACAGTTCACTACGGCACATGCTCATTAGTTCTTTAATTTTCCTCACAATCAAACCTCAGAGGTATGCAGAGAGGGTTCAGTACATTCTTCACAATCATGTCCAACATTTAGACACATTGCTATGTTTTGAGAGAAAGGGGAAGGAGATACGTTGTTTAAACATGTCTGACAGCAACAGGATGAAATATGTTACAGTCTTCTGTTTGTTTTTTAGTTTTGTCCCAGCCTGACATCAGAGACACACACATAGAAAGTGTTAGCTTTTTGGGGGTAGGGATGAGATGGCACGCCGCATCTATTTATCTGTCTGTGTATCTAAGGTAGAGGTGAGATGGCATACTGCATCTATCTATCTATCTATCTATCTATCTATCTATCTATCTATCTATCTATCTATCTATCTATGTATCTAGTGTTTGGTTGTATCTATCTATTTATCTGTCTTGTCTATTTGTCTGTTTGTCTGTCTAGCTTATCTATCTATGTGAGTGTGTCTTGTGGTGGAACTGCCTTTATCTTGAACAAAAAAAAAAAAGCCGGTAGAAATTGTTGAAACTGTACTTATCAAAGATTACTGGTTTTGTTTGTATACAAGGTCTTGAAACAGTGGGGATTGCCTTTCCCCACTGTAATGCGATCTCAGAGTTACAGTGTATAAGTGGCAGAGGATGTGGGTTCTCCCCTCCAACAACATGTATGTTGTCTTTAATGGTTTTGGTGACGTGAGTGTTGAAGCATTACAATCATGAAAGTGAAGTTTGATATCTGAACTTTTCAGTTTAGCAACATGGCACCATATATATCTGTAATGCGACACACACACACACACACACACACACACACACACACACACACACACACGCACACACGCACACACGCACACGCACGCACGCACGCACACACGCACACACATACACACACACACGCACACACGCACACACGCACACACACACACACACACACACACACACACACACACACACACACACACACAAAAACAGCAGCCACTTGAAAAACATGAAACATATGACTGTGGCCATTTCTGCCTTCACTGGCACTGGAAGCAGGAGATGAGTACCTTTTTTTGGGGGGGGCTCTATACCTAGATAGGATTTATGTATTCTCATAAACATTTTTTTCTGCTGAGTCCATTGTGCACTACTGTTTTGTCAGCTTTGAACATTAAGCCTTGGATGCAACTTATTCCTTCCTTGAAAGAAAGAATGACTGAATAAATACTGAACTTCATTCCTCATTCATGGCTTTTATACAGGCCATCACTGGATCACAAAGTTGAAAAAAATGTTTGTAAATGCACCTCAGAACATGTATAACTCCATTTTTGGGAGGTTCGATAGTCCCTAGATTCCTGGGTTAATTCAGTTATTTCCTACACACTTATTACATTGCAGTCTTGGCCTGTTATGGTTTGTTCTTAGAATACAAAAAAAGCTGAAGAGTAAAATAAAAAGTGTGAAAAGGAAGAGAACAGTAACCTGGATGGTGTGCAGAGGCCAGTGTGGGAAGAGACCTGGGGAATGTGCACAAACGACGGTGAGATGGAGTCCTTTATCTAGGGCATGATGTCACTTAAAGGCAGCCCTATACTTAGCATTATTGTAATATAACATCAATGCAACAAAATGCCATTTACTGATGGGATGGGCCAGCTTGGTGTGATACATGGGCCTGTTATAATGTAAAAAAATTGCAGCTACAGTTCAGACTCTAATGTACTAGCATTAATATATGGAATGCATATGTGAGTGCATTATTTTGGATTTTGTGTGTGTGTGTGTGTGTGTGTGTGTGTGTGTGTGTGTGTGTGTGTGTGTGTGTGTGTGTGTGTGTGTGCGCGTGTGTCTGTCTCTAATATAGCTATCTATCTAATCTATCTTTCTATCTATTTATGTATATGTATAGACAATATTGGCCTCTGTCTTTAAATACTGTCATGTTCATATAACCTTACAGCTAGAGGCCAATTTTAAAAACATTGCTTTATCATCTGCTTTCCAAAATTGCTTTATTTTATTTATAGTAATATAATAATAAAAATAACTTAAAAAGATATTGTAGAACAAATAAACTGGTATTTATAAAGTCACAAAATTTACAAAGTAAATGCTTAATGGAAGAAGAGGCTTTGTTTAAAATTAAATATATTCTGGCAGACATTGGTATCTTTCAGTGCAGACTGCTCCACAGACTAGCTACAACAAAGAGAGTTCCATTTTAACAAATATGAAGACATAGCAGCCGGATGTCTCTAACTTAACTCTAGGAAGAAGCGATTCTGTCAGAACAACAGAGACCATTGGTCCTGACTGTATTAGGCTTTCACTGGTTAAAAGTCTTTCTGTGAAGGAGTTGCACCAGAGCTGGTAACTTCTGAGAAGGAAGTAGGTGCTTTATTGGAGTTAGATTTTGAAGATGCTGAATAATACAGCCAGTCTGTTCACCTTCTTAAGTGTTCTGAAGGCATTCATAATGCATGTATGAGTATATACAATTCTTCTTCTTCCAGCTTTTCCCGGTTAGGGGTCGCCACAGTGGATCATCTGTCCGCTCATGGTTGGCAGTGGAGTTTTACATTGTGGAGTTGCCAGCCAGGTGCCAAACCTTCCACAGAAGGCACACACATGCACACACTCACACCTAGGGCCAATTTAGAGTGTCCAATCCACCTACTGCATGTCTTTGGGATGTAGGAGGAAACCGGAGTACCCGGAGGAAACCCACGCGACCACAGGGAGGACATGCAGAATCCACACAGAAGGCACCCCAGCCGAGAATTGAACCAGAGAACCTCTTGCTGTGAGGCGGCAATGCTAACTGCTACACAACCGTGGCCGCCCTATGAGTATATACAATGGACAGTGGGAAACCACTGTATCTCGACAGCTGAATGAGACCAGAGGGAGAATGGGCATCTTTTGTGGTACAGTTTATACCTACAGAAAGTCATCCAAATGGGTTTACAGCCACTTGGCTAAGTGTTATGTCAGGATATTTACAGCCAGTGGAAAGTATTACCAGGACCAGCACTAAACATTACAGAGCCCAATGCAAAGTAGTTAGAGGTGCACGGCCTGGATGTTTTTACACATAATGGATACCAATGGTTTGTGAAATGTCATGCACATATTGTTCACAGCCACACTGATTCTCTTACATCAAAACGTAAGCAGGCAGCATCTACAAAGACCTTTTACTAAAATATCAGTTTCTTTATCTCGTCCTTTGAGTGAGTAAAACAATTTCAGTAACTGCAGACTTTGTTAGCCGAACAAAACAATCGGTATATTTTGTGTTGTATTTTTGTGAGACAAAGCTTATTCAAAATAGAACATGTTGCAATAAAAAAATGTAAACATTTCACATTAACCATTTAGATGTGTCAAACAACCAGAAACCTATTATACGGTACTGTCTTCCAACGTATTAAAACTAAGCCACCACACCGTGTGCTAGGCTGTACTTTCCAGGTATGATTAACTCAAACACAAATATATCTCCTGGCCATACCTTATTGTTTAGAAAAGCCTAGAATGTAGACGACAAAAAATTAACTTCTTATCATTATGATCTCAGCTCTCAGCAGCACAAGTGAGTGAATGAACTGAAGTAACCCTTATAAATAGCTGTGTGGTAACCGCAGTGGTGAGGGCAGCGGAAAGAGAGAAAAATGTTGTTCTACAGGATACGTAACAGTGAGTCAGTGCCCCCCAGCACTGCCACACATGCTCGGTAGTGGGGAGTAGAAATCTTAGTCATCAGAAATCCATAAGGGTTATTAAAATGAATAGCCTCATTAGTCTGGAAAGCAAGAGGTAATGAACTTTTAATACAAAAAAGTGCGCTGGTGAGTGACATTGCGGGGATATGTTTTCAGCATTTCTGTAATGTAACCGTCCTTTGTTATTCTAACACATTTGGGGGGGTGTCAGTGACATCTAATAGGCAGTAAGCAGCTGTTAATTTAGCAATAATCCATGACTGGGTGTTGGTAACACAAGATTTGGCCACCGTTTGCATGGTTTGCTCACAAAGTTAAAGCCCAAGTGATTCAACAAAGCCAACTGTGGGTAAAAGCTATGATGCTCACACTCAGGAGTGCATTATTGCTAATAGAATTTACAAACACAGAAAACGTGTGTCTGTGATCTTGAAGAGTGATAGCCATGACAAAAATATCCCTGCATGGCTACCAAACTCTTTTCTGTTAGTAATGATGGATTTGTAATAAGCATGCTGATTGGGTTACCGAAATCAGCATGCATGTTTTTCATTAGCAAAAACTTTTTATTGTATAATTCTTCTTGAAGCTTGATTTTCTGTTGTGACTACATAAGCACATATCCATGCAGGCAGCACCTAGAAAGAGTTTTTACTAAAGTATCAGTTGCTTAAGCTAGTCCTTTTAGTGAGTAAAACAGTTTAACTGCATAATAAGCTAGCTGAGCAAGACAATCAGCAATTTTTGTCTCGTATCTTAATGGTACAAAGCTCATTGTGAGTTTCTTCACATTCTGGTACTTTGCTGCAGATTGCTACGTTTTGTTTCATTTGCTTGATGACAGAAGGAGACATTAAATCTCCATTCCTATCTTCTCCTTTACCCTTTTTTATTTTTCCCATACCCTATCAGATGTCTGTCTGCAATCCCTTGTGCTACCTATTCTGGTGGTCCATTCCATTTGTTTACAGCCTTCTCTCTGAAAGAATACTTTTGAATATTCCAAGAATTCTTAACCCCTGCTGTCTACTACCTATGCTACCTCTTTTCTCTTCTTTAAGAATGACAGCCACACATATCCCTGACATCTTGCAACCTTGCAAGTCAAGGACCAGTTGGCAAGGTCCTAATCAAATTCATATTACATATTGTGTGTGTGTGTGTGTGTGTGTGTGTGTGTGTGTGTGTGTGTGTGTGTGTGTGTGTGTGTGTGTGTGTGTGTGTGTGTGTGTTAGGAACTGTAGCTCTTATACAGTTATTGTAATGTGCATCAAAGAACTTGTATGTAGTTGCATAACAGTTATTTGCCTGTGCTGATCATTTGGTTGATATGATGGTATGATATATATCAAGGAATTGAAGATATTTTTGTCCTTAGCTCTGGGGGATTTTTTTTTTTTGGTCCTTAACATGGCTGAGAAAAGAGGATGCTAGATGGAGTCTTTGTTGGGTACACCAATTAACCTAGCTGCAACTCTTCTCAGAGGCAACAACTGTGAGCTCTTCTTTGGAGAATATTTTCTCTCATCTCCAGGCGCAAATTCAGGGTATGGCAGTCTCCAATTTGCTCTTTCACACTGTATTAAAAAAAATCATTTGTTAAACTTTCCAACCACATAACCTACAGTGTAAACTTTCTCCAAAGTGAAAATATATTCCTGCTATTTAATTTGTAGCTGTGTGGGGTACAGTGCTGATGTCTGTGTTCATACATCTATTCATCTAGTTCCACTACATTCTGATCTAAGCTTCTGTTATACCATATGATACAAGTATCAGGAAACAGAAGAGAACAGACCTTCAGACCTCATACGCTGCCAACATCTGGTCAGACATAAGTGGGAAAGAACACAATTTATTTATTTATTTATTTACTGACATTTGTTAACCAGGTTTGTCCAACTGGGCTTGCGGCCCATTTTTAGTGGAGACCCGAGGAGAAAAGCTCCAGTAGTACATTTTAAACAAGTACAATTTTAAACAATATTGATATAATAGCAGTTATAGCAAAAAGATTCACATATGTTGGGTTACATGCATAAAGTTAAAGCTGCATTAAAAAGAAGCTAAGTAACAATTTTACATTGATATAGTTCAATAGGTCAACAATAACAAAAATTTTGTTTGTATAAAATTATGCAAATGCATAGTAGACACATTGTAGAGAGAGGTATAATGAGGTACTAAGTGGGAAGAAGGAAAGACCTCAGTTTCAAGAGCAATTTGTCATTTGTGTATTTTGCTCATGTAATAAATGTGCTAAATATTCAAAAAAGCTCTCAGTCTCTGAGACTCCAGATCTGTTTTTTCTTTCTGAGTTAACAAAACATATTATTCACTTTCTCACCTTCATGCATGAACTAATCTAGCTGCTTTGCAAGTACATAGGCCTGTCCTTGTTTGACTGTGTTCTCTTGCTGTTATCACTGTCCAGTGGCGCATTGTGTTTTCAAGTTCATTCCTATTAAAGCCCTGTCAACGTTAGTTTGATAGTGGCAACTCAAATCCCTTCACATCCCAACCTTCAGCATGTGTGTTGTCTACAAATGTAGATGCTACATTAACATCTTTCATGCCTAAATGCATTTCGACTCAGGATAAAATTCAGGTTTAGAAAAAAGTAAAATTAGTAATAAGGAATTACTATGCTTTTAAGTGAAAAGGATTGTTTAAGAGCTTCACATTTACATAAACATATTTTCCAGTTTAGATAATTAAATGTCTGAATCTGTGGAGGATCAGAACTAAAGTAAATTATAAGAAATCTGCATGTCAGGTGCTTTACAACAGTATGCCCAAAGAACTTCAGCTTCTCCTATGACTGTATGGTCTGATCTGAAGAAGTATAGCAATGTCAAGTCAGACAGAACTACAGTGTGGAACGCTGAGCTGGGTTTCTCACCCCATTAAGACACTGACTAATGAACAAATGTCATATGATTTGCAATATAATTACAGTTGTTAAGGTACCAAATAACGTTTATACGAGACAGTTCAGCAGAAAAAATCAACACTCTTTATAACTTTTTTCATTAAAAGCATTATTGCAACAATTCCAAAAATTCCATGACCAATTAAAAATGAACACTACACTATTAATTTTGCTAACTAAGGTCTCATGACTACTTGTTTATGACATTCCATATCAAGCATGAGTTCGGAATATCAAGATAAAACTTTCTACTCTGAAAAAATCTTGAACCTTTCTAACACTGTCAGCATAACTGGCTTTAGGCTCCAACAAACCTTGCAGTCTTTGAGGCCCCTGGTTTTGGGGGTGCCACACAACCACAGCAAGTTATCTTATTTTAACATTTTGTAACATGTTTGCCAAACCAACAAAAGTTAGTACAGCAATCTTGGCAGGTAATAATTAAGCAATAACCCACAGATGGGTGTAGGTAATGCTGGATTTACCCACGGTTGGTGTGGTTGGGTCACGAAGGCGAAGCCTGAGTGATCAAACAAAGGCAACCGTGAGTAAATCCAGCATTGCCCACACCCAGCCATGGGTTATTGCTATTATACAATGACATTATTTAAGAAAAAAATACTTACTTTTCTTAAATAATGTCATTATATAATGACTCTGTGCCACCCTTTCACAGGTATCTTGGGGCATTTCTGATGTACTGCGCATGTGTAAGGGTCATGTTCCCATGCTTACACAGTACACCAGTGCTGTGCAAATGTAGCAATGGAGAAAGGAAGATCTCTGTTGCTTTTTAAGTATCTCACTATTTTAAACGAGTTTGACATAGCGAGATATCTTTAAAGAAAGCAATGGAGAAAGGAAGATCCCCGTTGCTTTTTTTAAGCTCATTTTTGAATGTTTAGGCCAGTCATTGTATAATAACTCTTATTTATATCTCCTTTTAAACTGAAAGATATCTTTGCTTATAGTAACAATGTTTTGTGAAATAACAGGCTTCACAATTTCATTAAATGTTTTACCACTGATAGTGCCCTTGACTTAGTTAAATCCTTCTAGTAGGCATAATCACCACTAAAACTAACATTATAGCCAGCGTTAGGGACTTGCAATACCAGTGGCTACAAGGGAGCCCCCTTAATCATCTTTGACTATGTGGGGGGGGTCCTACAAAAGCTACTGCTGGTTGGGGAAAATGAGGACAAAAAAGATTATTCATTTTCCAGTTATGCGCTTTGTCAAAAGCAGGGTTGTGATATGACCCTGTTAGGATAAAGCTAGTAATCAGTGAATGAACGTGAGCAGGGTAAGCACTAAAGATCAGCAGTCCAGAGTGATCAGTCTCAGTTCAGTTCTTACCTTGGGTTTTAAGAGGAACTGATGCTTCCTATCTTCAGGGATGATTTTCTTTTTCAGGGAGTTTTACAAATACTGGCAAAATACCAGCTACTGTAACTCTCAAAGTCATTGATCAAGAAATCTGAGGAAAGGCAAAAATAATAGCAGAATAAAGGCTAAAAATCAGAAGCTCCATTTTAAATATTACTTTAATTCATGTACAAGTTAATAGAATAACACATTTTGCATCAGCATTCATTTTTTTGGACAATAAGCAGTATGTAACTCTGTTGTCTGGATTTATTGACTGTACTCCCGAATGATTTAGCAAAAAATCTAACTTTTTTTATATGGGACAAAGCAATAATTATGATGCAAATCAAGGAGACCAGGGAGTCTGACAAGTATGTATTACCTGTGATTTACTGCTGCTGTTGTGTGATGACTGTTAAACAACAGTGTCTGATCTGGCGTGGCAGTAAAAGTGTATTGCTATTTGCTGAAATTGGTGCAAAATTAGTATTGCTATTGCGATGTGTATGTGAGTTGTAGTATAAAAAATTGATTGGCTATAATTTCTTTCACTTTCTAGCACAAACATTATCAGCATGGCTGTGAAGATAGGTAAAGGTTGCCAGCCTAGCCAGATAAAATTCTGTAGCTAATTCCATCATTTGTAAATATTAATGTAAGCCACAGGCTTGTTGTCTTAAATGTGCAAAGACTGCATTGGATATTGAACTGCAAAAATATAACAACAGTGCAGTGTGCTGCAAGAAAACTAAGTCAAGCATTTCATGATTGTCTTTGATGTTAAAATTCGGAGCTGATATGTCTAGAGTGAGGCATCCTGCCTATTGTTTTAAGGCCAGAGTTAATGGCTAGAATTTGCATATATAAATGTCCTTTATTGCTCTGGGATCTGACCAGGTGTAAAGAATGTAAATGTAGTTTCTGTTAGCCTGGGAACACCAGAGAAGTGTGAAGAATGATGCCATGTGAAGCAGCTCTGTGTAATCAATTTAAAGACAGAGAATCAGAGAGATCAGAGCATTTGTCTTGAGAACATCCAACATCACCGGCACTGCCTTGTTCTATATGTAAGTTTATTTTAGAATTGTGTTTTCTCTTAGATATAGCTAAGAAATAGGAAGATTAGACCAAGTATTTTTCTGTGATATCAGAACTTTTCTATGATTTTATTTTAAGTATTTCTCTGTGATCTCTGAACTCTTGACTAGCACTGTGCAGGAAGAGGTATTGTCTTGTGTTTTTATTATTTATTATTAAATATTTTTTAAACCTTTCAACTGTGGCTGTTTTATGTAGATATAATTTAAGCTCTAAGAGTACATTGCATATATATAGTTATGCTGTACCAAGTCACTCCAAATAAGTCTTGACTGTTAGGTCACACTTACCATTTGGATAATAATATTGCACAGTAATAATCGTACACCCTTTTAAAGGTTTTTGAGTAGCTGATAAATATTAGTTGGGTGGTGGCAGTGATTTCTACCATATAGACTGGGCAGAAAAGGAGCACAGCTGGAGAACCTGCACCAGCCTTCCCCAGGAGTGTCTGTATGGTTGTATAAACTCTTATCTCAAAGTGTGTGTGTGTGTGTGTGTCAGCTACTTGGGCAGGAACATGAGGCACTGGTTGGACAGAGAGGCTCCTGTCAGTTTTAGCTTGCCCACTAGGCTGAGATCTGGACCATATAGCTGTGCCATTGGGGAGTCTTATTGGGGACCTGGAGAGAAATGGAGCAACCAGCCCCCAGACTGACTGTGATCTCTGTGTGCTCTTAAGGGAAATTGTACTTTACTGTGTGTGTATTTATTATCCTGTCCCTATATGGACACCCCTCACTGGTGTTAGTGGTGAGGATTCAGGGTCCTTGATTGCTGGGCCAGTACAGGGGCATCACAATGGCCATTATACTTGTGTGTAGGAGTTGCAAGGTGGCCGTATTTTTTTTCATGTACCATTACAACTAAAGACCTTACACATGGTGGTGGCTATATTTGGTGTTTTGGAGGATAGGGATGTGTGTAAAACAACTGCTCATTGCCACTACAGCACAGTGAGTAGTACTGCCATTTCACAGTGCTTTACTCTGGTTGAGCTCTTGGCTATGTTTCTTATTGTGTGGAGATTGTGACCTCCCTGTCTGCATGTGCATATGTCCATGTGCTCTGATTAACCATGGCATTTCAAAAACATGCAGCATGTTAAACGGAATTCCTCCAAAATGAATATGCAGTGTGTGTGTGTGTGTGTGTGTGTTTGTGTGTGTGTGTGTGTGTGTGTGTGTGTGTGTGTGTGTGTGTGTGTGTGTGTGTGTGTGTGTGTGTGTGTTTAAAAAATATTACAGATTTTTATTTGTACATATACACAACAATGCCAGGCACATACATTACTGGGTAGCAGTAAAAATGCACAACTAATTATATTTCAAACATAAGGCATAAAATGCATCACAAAACATTCAAACAGTTAGAGATTCTAGGAGTCCCACACCCCAGACTGTAAAAACGGTTTAGACATGGATTTAGTGGTGTTTTCTGTCCTCAACAGCACCCATTGTAAAACTAGCCCTTCTCAGAGGTGTGTACAGAAGGTGGCTTTTAGGGCGGGGGGCTGGGGATGGTGAAGTTATTACTTCTTTACTTTTCATCACAATTAAACCCTAGAGGTGTGCAAAGAAGTTAATTATAGCTTGTGTTGGTGCTGTTGTCAGTGTGATTGTTGTTTCTTTTACTTTTCTAGCAGATCTCGGGGGTGTACAAATAAGGATACTATAGCTTGTCTAAGGTCAATTTACTGTCTAGGAGCAACAAAGTAGAATACATTTCTGTAATTATCATTTTTTTCACTTTTCCCACAATCACACATCAGACATGCATACAGGTGGTTGTCTTTGGGGTTTAGGAGTGAGGAGGCATGCCATGTATATGCATGACATTACTAACTTGAAATATATGACTGTGGCCATTTGAACCTTTGCTTTCATCCCAATAGAATACTAGAGGGATGCAGAGGCAATCAGTGACTGTGTTTTTCTGTGGGGTAGGGAGGCAGGCAGTATTCTCATATACGATTTGTGTATCCTCAACAATTGTTTAGTTTATTGTAAGTTACTATTTTGTCAGCTTTGAATATTAAACCTTAGGCACAACTTATGTCTTCCTGGAAAGAAAAAAACAATAAGACTGAAATTCTTTTCTTACTTATGATTTTTATTTAGGCCACCATTGGATTTAAAAGGTTGGTAGAATGCATTCCAGAGCATCTATAACCCTATGGCTCCTGGGGGCCACATGTTAACTGAGCTATTTCTGAAACAGTTACTACTGTGTTATCTTTCTTCAGGAAAGGTGTTAAAAGGCTATAAGGAAAATTAAAGTTGCAAAGCAACACTGAATTTCTTCTCTTAATCATAAGGATGAAAAGCGTATGTAAAAAGAAAAAAAAAATATAATGCACTTCAGAGAATATAAAAAGTTGTGGCTTCTTTAAAAAGTTGAAGAGTATGGCAAAATGCAAGAGAAGGAAGAAAAAAGTGATGTACATGGTGTCAGGAGCCCAGGATGTGGGAAAAACAGAGGAGAGCACTGGGGGATGGGGGGGGGGGGGCTGAAACAGTAGGTGGACCCTAGGGCACTATTTCGCCCAAGTTCAGCCCTGGATCATTGTTGCAACTAAATTCCAGCAAATGTGAATGTCCCTTCAAGAGATGTGACAACATAATGTGGTACACAAAGAGCATTGTAGCTACAGTCTAATCTGCACGTACTCCTCCTAAAGCTCTACAGCATGAGCTAAAATGTTGGAGAAGTGACAGTGTCAGGGTGATTCTTTCTCTGGAACTGTCTGGGAGAGCCCCAACTTGACATTTGCTGGGAACTCACAAAATACTAACACCAGTCCTACTTGCCAGCACTTGCTAATATTAGGCAGGAAGCAAGCTAACAGATACATACCGAAGGACACTCTGAATTTTCATTCTGCTATGAAAGCATATTAAAAATGAAATGGTGTACTAACAATTTTCCCTTTCCCGTACTTCTCACCCTTCGCATTCTCCCATCCGATGCTGTAAAGCATCACCCAAATCATAACGATTATTTATGACTGGAAAATGACTAGTTTTCAGATGAATGAAAACTTTTTCACTTGCTATCAAACATTTTTCGGATTCCGGCATGTAGCCCGCAAGACAATTCCCTGTGAGCTACATCACCGAACCCAAATGGCTGCAGCGGCACTTTGCCGTAGTGCAATATGGCTGAAAAGCCTAGCCGCTGCAGCTGTAATCTATGTACGGGCAAAGACAACCGTACCGGATGTGTAACACATTCCTTATTTACATTCAAGGAATGCATTTATTTACTTATTTATTTATTTTGTTGTCAGTCTGACAACATAATAAATAAATACTTTAATAAATGCATTCCTTGAATGTAAATAAGGAATGTGTTACACATCCGGTACGGTTGTCTTTGCCCGTACATAGATTACAGCTGCAGCGGCTAGGCTTTTCAGCCTTATTGCACTACGGCAAAGTGCCGCTGCAGCCATTTGGGTTCGGCGATGTAGCTCGCAGGGAATTGTCTTGCGGGCTACACACCGGAACCCCATTTTTCACATGCTGTTTCTTTCTGTCCCTGACATGCACAATCTTTACACAATCATTTCAAAATGTTCAAAGAAAACATGCCTATGTCTTGATGCAACAAAAATGCAATCTGAATGCTGTAAGTAATCATCAGTAATATTCAATACTATGTAATTTATTGTGTACTTTTTCACATTTCCCCTTATATAGAGTATCATATATTTGACTAAAATCTTGCAACACTTTATTTTCATCCTCTACTATACTATGATTTTTATTAATAGTGGTCAAAGGCAGTGTTTCACTTATGTTCAGACTGGCATTCCTTCTAGACTCTAATAATTTGAAAATGCATGCTTTAAGCATAAAAGAAGTAGGCCTAACAGAATTATTATAATGGCTAGAAAGGACAAAAAACTTTAGAATCCCTCGTCCCCATCCAGAGAAAAGGTTAGTTAACCATGCCCATTGGGAACTATCAGCTTCTTTGGCATGTGAATTATTAGTAGGTGACTATGGATGGCATCATTAGTTTCAGGAATAAAAGAGCAGCATTGCATTACATGAGCACTCATGTACCCCCCTTTAGAAGTGAGGTGAAGTAAGTGCCATGTGGTTCTGTAGTGCCACACTGCACATTGTAGTAATTTCTCAGGTTATCAAATTCATAGACTCAAAAGTGGAATTACTTAAAATCTCCAGGGGCTTAGATAATTTCCTAAGTTCCTATATTGATTTCACTACCTCATAAGCAGGTATAAAGCCTGCCCAGGAAATTACCCCATTGCCAAGATCCATGTGAACAAGCCCTTTAAAAGCAGTTTGTTGTACAGTATTATGATATAAATAAAAGGCATGTATTTTCCAAGCTGGGTTAGGAGTGTCTTTGGTGTCTCTCTGGCAATGAGCATTGTGAATTTTACCTTCAGGTAAAGCAGCTGTATGTTGAATAGCAGGAATAATATGAGCAATATAACACCAACCAAGCAAATCTGTAGGTAACCAGGGATACTTAATCAATATGTTGAATGGTTATATTTTTATTCTGCAACAGTTGAGGGTGGTTTTCAAGTATAAACTCGAATTGAGAGTTTTTAAGCAGTCTTGTTTTAAATGTTTTTAAATGCTTTTTTATTTTGTAGCAGTTTTTAATTGCTTAATTGATGCAGTGCTCATGTGAGCAGCTTTCTTAATTGGTATATATATTAGTGATTTGTGTAATTAGTTTGTCTGAAGAAGCTTGAGCACAGTCTCAAACGAAAAGCGCTTCACATTTTTAACAGTATTAAAGAAGATTTACTTATACCAGTTGGTGTTTGCTGCCTTGCTTTCCTCAACCCGTTTTTGTGGATTCTTAGTTTGTTTTCGCTTGTGCTAACCAGGGATATGCTTGATTTCTACAAATGTAATAATATTCACATAATGCTGCCGTGCCCTGCCCTCCAGCCCCATCATAAATGTTACAAGTAATATTGCAAGTACTAATTCTGACAAATAGTGCTCCACTTTTATGATAACAAACAAATCCTTTAGCAGTCATTACTTGAAGTAGCATTACAGTAAAGATGGTAGAAACGTGTACTCTTTCTATTTTTAGCAAGAAAATGAGGCAAAATGCAATATGAAGCCTAGAATCACTGGTATAAGAATCAATGGAATCCCCCATCATGTGCAGTATGACTATGCAGCTGCTAGCATTGAGGGTCTGTGCATAAGTATACAAAGCAGAATAAAAGTACCAAACTGAGGATGCTATTCAGGTGCTCTCAGTTCAGTTCTTTTTAGTAAAGTGTGGACGTCAGTTAAGAAATGATTCAGTACTGACAGTCCAGATGGTCACAAAGGATGATGCACTCATGGTTCTGGGAGGCAAAAGCAGGTAAAACAAAATGAAAATGAAAATCACGGTAATTATAGTGGTGATTGGTCCCCAGAAAAAATGGGCATGTTGGGGCTGGAGAGAATTGCGAAGAAATTGTAAACAAGGATGTTGGGTGAGCTGTTCATCGCGCAAACAAAATTGATCACCAAAAAGTTGTTGATCAAGGACTTTTATCGCGGATGATTTTGAAAGGAAATGTTGTCTAAGTAAGGCAATGTCCAATTTGGTATCTAAAAGGTAGGAGGAATCAGTAATGGTGGAACTGGAAGGAAGAAGAAATGTTGTCTCAAATGAAGAAAAAGAATCACTGGAAATTGAATCAGACCTGGATGAGGTAGCAGAGTCACAACTGTAACTTCCTGTTCATTTAGTTCCAGATGTTGGATGGCAGATATGGAATCTGGTTGGATGGCAACCAGTTCACAGGTGGTTCTGGATTTGGTTTGGATGGCAAAATATCAAGGGTTATCACTTCTGGATGGAATGATGCCTTGGTTTGTTGTCTGATTCAGCTGACAGTAGATTCTTGTGGTTCATGTGGTCTGTTGTCAGTGGTGCTTTGGCTGTATGCATCACAAAAGCGAGTCTTTTTTGGCATGTGACACATGATATGGATCCAGGTAGGGCGTCCCTCACAATGGATGGCAGTAGCAGTTGTAAATAAGTGAACTTCTTCAGCAGCAGCCTTTAATGTATACCTGGTCCCCTGGATACAGGTCACACTGTTCTGAATGTTGTGGTCATTGGCCTACAAAATGCCTCTCAACCTCTTACACCAAGAAATCTGGACAAGTCCATAAAAAATGGGGGAGTGGCCAAAATAGAGACAATTTTTAAATATTGCTCTTACAAATGTAGAATGTTGATAGAATTACAGGATTTCCTTCAGCATGAACTTTCTGAAGGGTATGAAGTCTGACACTCAAATGTCTGTCATTATTTTATGAACTGCCAGTAATTTGCCAGAAAACCAAAATTTTATGAAAAATGGACCAAAGATATGAGGTAAAAATCTGGACATTCTGCAAAAATCTGTACAGTTGAGAGGTATGGGTTGCATGCAGAATGACACTGGTATTTCTGTAAAAGAGCACACAATGATTTACAATAAGAAAGTATGGTCTCATTAACATCTTGCTACTCTAATTATTTAGAGTGAGGGTGGCAGGCATTCTTATGCTTCTGACTATAAGAATTTCATGAGGGGACAATTTTCTAGAAGCACTCACTGCACTTCTAGTAGTAAATAAAACTAAAGGCAATGCTTCCTTCCTCACACCCGGTCAAAGAAATAATGGTCAGTGGGTGTAATGAAGACATGGCTTGGGCCTTGATCCTTCCTGCTGGAGCTAGTCTAGAGCTCCTTTTTACAAAAAAAGAAGTTTCACTCAGATTTATGTCTAAGTATAAAGGTAGGAAAACTGAGGTGGCTTGAACCAGGGAGGATGCTGTAAGGCATGGTGTCCTAAATTACAGCAGTTAAAGTGGCAGAGTCTGTCAAAGATACCTGCATGTTTCATTTTATCTGAAGGTTGCACAAGTTATGATCTGGAATCCAGACTGGCTTGTGAAACGTAGACATGAAACTGATGGCAGCAAATGTAGTTTATCCATACAGTGGCTGCACAGAAAGGCTGTAATTCCTCCAGTTATATCTAGGAAGAAAACTGTAATATGTCTTCAGTGAGTCACCTGTGTAAAATTGCATACAAGGACTATTACTGTTAACTGTGTCAAAAAAGAGACTGAAATGAAATTGACCTGGTAGAGATACCTTTACCACTTCTGATGACTGTGTACCTGCCTGATATAGTGCACTATTTGCCCACTCAGCAAAAGGCAAGTCCAATAGATAGCCATTAAACCACTGAACTGCATTTATGTACAGATCATATTTGCTTAGTTCAGTGAGATGAAAGCTTGACACTGTGTAAAAGCATATATTAAGTATGCAACAAGTCCCATACACCCCTTAATACATATAATTAAAGAGGGAATATGTTGCTATTGTGGAGCTATATGGCCACTAAAACACACAGACTTGTGTTACTGGTTTTATGAAACTCCATCTTGGATGAAGAAGTTGTTGCTAGGTGTCTAGGTGAAAGAGGAACACATTAAACCCTAAAAACAAATGAATGCTCCACTGATGCTATATTAATTAGTGCATTAAATGATTATTGTTTCCTTCAGTGGTGACAAGCAAACTCCAGTAAATGAAAGTATGCTGTGGCATCAAATAAACTAACAGACAAACTAAAAGTAAAGTGCAAAGTGAAGACCTGCATGAGGGAGCATCATTCCTCACAGCCCTTATTTAAATATGCTAAGTGTATGGTTGCACAGTAGTGATGTAACTGAAATACACAGCTACAGAGCTTTAGATGACTTAACACAGGTTAACCAAGATGCAACACCAAGATGCAACAACTGAACATATAAAACACAAAAACTCCATTTGACAAACCGACTTTCTATTCAGTGCATGACTGTCAGCATTTTAATACATAGAACTAAACCTGGAATTAAAAAACAAACAAATGCCAAAAACTGATTTTACACATGCACAAAGAAAAAAAACCCTTACTCAACAAGCAATCCTGTTTAATTTCTTTTACCTCCAATACACTGTTAAAACATAACACTACTGTAAAACCATAAACCATTTTGAACCATTTTAAAATATCTCCCCATATAACACTTGTAAAAATGATAAATTATTATAATATCTCATTTAACAAAAACCTTAAGTGCATCACACTAGTACAATAACCTTCACATTGTTTTCTTTAATATAAATAAAAAAGCATTATAATCTCCAATAATGCATTAATTTCATTGACACTCCAAATCCCGCAAACATTCTCTTGCCTGTTCAGTCTCACAAATATTTATTTTTCATTTTAGGATTTTAATCCATTGTAATTTGTATTACGTCAGACTACTGGCCATTAGTTTCTTATTAACTTTATCACACCTTCATACAGTCTTTCTTGCCCTGCTGACATAAATGTTCTTGCTCCACTCTTAACATCTCTACTTCCGCCATGTCTCCATCCCTTTATAAAACTATAGCTCACTGCATGTGGCTTTCCTTGGCATTGCAGTCTCCCAAAAGACTGGATACTTCTTCAAGTTCTTCAGTACTTATATTCTTGTTTAAAGCATTTATTTCTACTATTGACCCCTCTGTTTTCTTTGCTGCAGCCACTTTGTTTTTTTTTAAAAAATGGACAAACTTCTTTGCTTCTCTTAGTGTGAACACTTTATTCTTAAGTTTCATGATTTATAATTATTTGGCTGTCACTGCCTTCATTAAAATAAACACACAGGAGCTGCCTTGCTTGAACGGAGGTATTCACACACACACACACACACACACACACACACACACACACACACACACACACACACACACACACACACACCTTACCTGTAAAATGGGTCCGGACTCTGGAAAGCATAAACCAGGTCCAACTCCATTGTCTTGAAGCAGCAGCAAACCCACGCTTGACTTAATGCTTCCCTGCAGAAGCTGTGAACTCAACTTACCTCACTCCTGATTGGTCCTGCACTGAAATCCCTGCTTACCTCTCTCCTGATTGGTCCTGTCTATGGCTCAGGCAGTCCGGAGCTCCTCTCTTCTGTGCGTTCGTCTACCGCATGGCATCTTGGGCATCTGCGGGGCAAAAAATACCTTCTCTGCATCTGGACTGCTACTCAAGCAGTCAGAGTTTGCAGAGATTCCTGGGCATCTGAGGGGCAGTTTGAGTGTGTCCGGGCATGCGCGGCAGTTCCGGTACTCGGTAAAAAAAGAAATTTTTTTTTTTAAAGTTTATGTTTTATGTTATGTATTTCTTTTATTTTTAGGTGGGAGGGCTGCAGTCCTGCAGACCAATAGCACGAGCCGTCCCTGGGGACAATGATACCTTGCTGTAACAAGATAGAAATAACAGGTTCAATTCCTTTCTCTGCTTCTACTAACAAAGAATACAAAGCTACCATTGGCAGGCACTCACAAGGTTATAGTGTTATATGTACAAGTTTTGCATTTTGTATGACCCCGTATCTCATTGTTATGGGTAGTCCAGAGCTGTGGAGAGATAGAATTCAGTTCCTTCATATCAGCATTTTGTTGTTAAGAAAACAAAACAGGCATCTTCATTTGAACAGATTGTATTAGAATATAATCCTAAAAATTCATTAGGAATATCTGAAACTACACCATCAGGTGTGCAATAAACAGCACATCAAAGTTTGCATAATAAATCTCTACCTAAAAGATTTAAAGGGGATGAATTACCCATAATAAATGCATGCAGTTCTTTTAACAGACCAGTTGGAATAGGGACAGGTTCATTTTCTGGATAGTCTACAAAAACTCTGGAAGCACCCACACCCCAAATTGTGTGTTTAGAAAGTGGAAGGTGTTTGGTGTTTGCAGAAGTAATCATAACTCTAGTAGCTCCCATAACTACAAGAAATGGCAAAGATGTATTGTATGCATTGTGAGACACACAGATGTGCCACACAGCAGGCTGGATAAGGAGAAAGAAAGTCACTGTTAGTTGTTTGTCAGGTGCCAGAATCTGTCATATCACCCATGCACTCAAGTCTCTCAACAACAAGTGCTATTATGACTCTGTTATAGTCCATGTTGGTTTGAATGACTTGAGACGTACCTCTCTGGACTACATGAAAAGAGACATGATAGAGCTTGCTGAATATGTGTCCCAGGCAGGTATGTTTCTAGCCTTAAGCAGCATTCTACTGTCACCCAAAATAATGCTTCAATACAAACAGAAAATGATTGACTTGGCTTAGTTTCTGGAGTCATTCCAAGGGACTCCAGTACCTGACAGCTTGGGAAGACATGACTGACAAACCATAATGGTTTTCCAGAGATGGCCTGCATCTGTCTTCCTTGTGCTTCAGGCTCCTGGCAAAGGCTAAAATTACATAGTGCCTTTTTTAGGCAAAGCCATGAGGTCAAAACTACCAACATGAAAATGTCATCAAAATGCAAATTAAAGGTCATGCTGCTAAATGCTAGGAGTCTAAACATGAAACTGCACTCATTGCAAGTATTCTTAACCCTAGAAAATGCTGACATTTGTTCAGTCACAGAAACCTGGTTCAAAGTTATGGAGAGCACCCCAGCCATACCAAGTTACTCATCCTATCATACATTCAGACCCCAAACCATGGGCAGCAAAGCAAAAGGAGGTGGAATTGTAATATATATATTAAAGACATACACACCTCCAGGCTGGTTAAACCGTATGATGCACAGGAGACACGCCAGGTGCAGTTAACCATTGACAGGACCCCTATTCAAATCAAAGCTAGCTACAGGCCCCTAACTTTGACTCAGGATGCACACTCCACCTATCTGGACCTCTTTGAATCTATAAAGATTCAACCCTTTACCCTGATCCTGGGCAACTTTAACTATCCAACCATAGACTGGAAAAAATATTTATGCTAAAATACAAATGCCAAGAGATTCCTTGATTTTGTCAATGCAAAGGCCTTGGATCAGCTGGATGACACCTCCACAAGAGGTGAAAATATCTTTGACTTGGCATTAACCAACATGAATAACCACTGCAGCATCCCTAGAGTGACATCCTCCCTGGTAATATCCAACCAGAAAGCGGTCACTTTTGAAGTCACCATCTCCCCCAACCACCTCCCTAGATAGGGTCAAACAAAAAAACTTCTCAAAAGCTGACTACAACCTCCTGAGGAAAGGTATAAACAGCTTCACAGCTCCCTCCCCCTCCATAGGAACTGGCACATATGTCCAAACCTACACCAAAGTACTATACGAGCACTTATATAGCTGTATGGAATCAGGAACACCTGACAGGACAAAAATTCTCCTCCTCAAGGAAGAGTAAACCAGTCTGGTGGACATCTGCAATAAATAAACTCTATAATAAAAGGAAAAAACAGCTGTCCAGGACCAAGAAGGAGCAGGTGCCTAATTGGAAGCCATCTCTCCTTAGTCTGAACAAGCAAATAAGAGCACTAGTAAAATCCTCCAAAGAAAACTTCAAATACAAACTGGCCACATCTACTAAAGACAATCACAAGGCTTTCTTCTCATATGTCTCCATTGTCAAGGGAAGCACCTAGATCTGCTCAGAACTGGTGGTCAATGACACCACATACACAAATGCTGTAGATATAGCCAACCTGCTGGCAGACAGGTTCAGTGAAAACTTCACCCCTCTGTCCCTCCATGAGTAAATCAGGACATCCCCAGCACCTGGTCCCCTTCCCTTATCTTTAGGGAGCAAGTCATCACTGCCCTCTCAAAGACAAAAAATACAGCCTCCATGGGACCTGATAACATCCCAGGCTGCATCCTACGTGAACTTAAACAGGAACTATTAGGCACCCTATTCATCCAAAGCCGGACTACTGGCTTCTTCCCAACTGAGTGGAGGACAGCCACTGCCATCCCTTTGCACAAAGGTGGAGCATACACCAATCCAGGAAATTATAGACACATCAGCCTAACTAGTCTGATCTGCAAGGTCATGGAGTGGATTATCATGGATCTCATTAACAAGGACATTGGTAACCTCCAAACACTTGATCCCACAGAGTTTGGTTTTGTCAAGAGAAGATCATGCCTGTTAATTCAGTCAACTTCTTTGAGACAGTCACCAAAGCCATGGACAAGGGGAAGACAGTGCACACCACATACCTTGACCTAGCTAAAGCCTTCGATACTATTCCCCACTCGGGTGTAAGAGATAAACTTTCTCAACTAGGCATCAATCCATATGTTAACTGATGGGTAGCAAACTGGCTTACTGACAGAACCCACCTAGTCAAAATAGGGGAAGCCATCTCAAGCAGTCGACCCGTAACGAGTGGTGTACCCAAAGAATCGGTCTTGGGGCCTTTGTTGTTTGGGATATACTTTTCTGAGGTGCAGGCAAAAACCAGTGGGCTACAGCTGACCAAGTTTGCAGATGACTGTAAGCTGAGCGCTATCATCAGCTCCCCTAGTGATGTGGACATCTTCCAAGAGGATCTCACCCAAACATATGACTGGTGCCAGAAACATGGCCTGAAACTGAATGCCAAAAAATGCATCATCATCCCCTTTGGGGAGAGTGACATCCCCACAAATTATCACATTAATAACAAGGTCCTAAGCATGCAATTAGTTGCAATGGTCTTGGGCACCCAGGTTGATTGCAAACTGATTTTTGACCACCATATTGCCTCCATTATACGGAAAGCTTTCTATATGGCCCACCTCTTTAGTAAGGGTATCTGATCCAGGGACAAGGTGGTCATAATATCCCTGTATTCTTCCCTTATAAGACCCATTATTGAATACAATCCCCCTTTCGGCATGTACCTCACAAAGCACATGCAGCAGCTGGAGAGACCACGGAGGTTCCTCACTAGGAGAATCCAGGGCCTCAGACATCTACCCTACACAGATAGGCTAAAGGCTCTGTCCCTCTATTCAGTTTCCTACAGACTCCTCAGAGGTGAACTCTGTCTGGCATACAAAGCAATTTCAGACCCCGCCTTGATGGGACTGCTGCATAGCTGCAAGTCAAGCTCCAATCAAGTAACCTTCACACACAGCCTCAATCTGGTCTGTGACATCAATAGGACTTGTTAGCGGGACAGATTTGTGTCCCAGAGACTCCTCCTTTTGTGAAATAGACTCCTGCTCCATGTCAAGCAGAGTACCTCATCAACACTTTTTAAGTGCAACCTGGATAACTGGATGGCAAACAGAAAACATACCCCTGGAATTCCTGTGCCCCTGCTGGACAGGAGCATCTGGTGCTGACTTGTCAGAACATAGGCTAAATTCTTGGCAAGGCTTGTAAGGGCCTCAGGGCCAATAGCCTAGTAACTTCCTATGATCCTATGAGTCTATGAAATGTTACATTGACAAAGTGGCTGTCTTGATCAATCGGTACCAAGGGAGATAACTGTAGTTTCTGCTTATGGCTGTTCTAATGAGTTTGCTACCATACCGGTAGCTGCCAAGGTGTGTTCCATACAGGGGGATTATTATCAGGTTGTTGTGATGTTTGAATGCTTGGAGAAGCTGCTTGTTGTTCAGCAAATGGACATTCATTTCACCAATGCCCTGTCTGACCACAATTAAAATGAGTATTTAATCATGGTACACCCTGTGGAGTCTGTGTTCAGTCACGGGATAATAATTTTGCTGATACTGTCCTGGGGATTGCTGATAGAATTGGACTTTACCTCTTCCCCTACAATTTCTTCTTCCTTGTCCCTGCTGTCAGAAATCAGTATTAAACTGCTGAAGCTGAATGTCCACTAACTTTTAATTTGTTTCTTTTTATCCCTAAGGATATTGTCTACTACATATTATGTCTGATTTACAAATTCCAGAATTCCTAAACTTGGCCAATGCAAACAAGCCTTTCTAATTTGTTCATGCATAGGTGGTAAGAATCCCCCTCTACAAAAGCTGCTGAGAGCCCTCTGGCTGCCACACTCTCTGTAGGCTATTGATGTCCAGAGAAGACTTCAAATGTATCTACCAAGCATTGGAAATACTCATCAATAAATTCATTTTGTCTTTGCACAATAACATTTATTCTTGCCATGGGGATATGCAGTGGTAATAACTTTTAAGAAGTTATGTCTAGCACCTAGAAAGCCATCATTTGTGTGTTTCCGAATTCTGTCACCTAGGTTAGATTTTTTCCCATATTTTCTTCAATATGTCAGGAAGTGTGGAGGTCTTTAGCTGTTTGTGCATTTACAGCATTGCATTGTGGCTGCAGTCAAGTTTAGAACCTTTGCGCACCTAAAGATTACACAACTTGTGTGCTGCTTCAGGTGTATACCACAAAATTCTCCTCTGCCATAATAAACTGTGGTTCTGTCACTCTGCCTGGGCCAGTTAGCCAATTAAGCAGTTATGGTTAGATGTGAAGAAAGTACAGTAGTGTAAGTTAGCTTACTAGTAGTAGATGTTCGAATGATCATTGTTGCAGTAGCCTAAGCTATATGGCTTATATTTTGCATAGGATATAACTGCTGGGCAGCTTTCAAAGCTTAAGGACACCTTACATGCATCCAGACCACTGAGAACTCAAGCAGAGCTGGAGAAAATCAGTGATTTGGGTACCAAGTCCCTCAGAGCTTTTATGCCAGCTGAAAGAGGTAAGATAGGGTCCTGAAAAAGATCAATGCTAGATAAATAATAATTAGTGTTCTCACCCTGGCAAACAAACATCATACAAAAATAATGGGGGTGGAGAGAGGGACAGGCTACTGCACAGTGATGATTCAGACATCTACTGTTATGGTACGTTTACATGGACAACTGTACTATTTTCATCATTTGATCACTGCTGCAGTAGCTTTAGCTATTTGGGGAGATTACCAGAGCTTATAACTTTGGGTGGGGGAAAGATTAGGGTCTAGGAGCCACAGGAGAAATGTCCTAGGAAAGCCGGCTATAGACCTGGGAAAGGATTTAGTTTGTAGTTTTTTATAAATGTATGTACAGAGGATCAAGTTGCTGCTTCTAGAGCACTTCTAGAGTCCACACCTTTCTATAAAGCCACTGATGAAGCCAAAGCCCTGGTAAAATGTGCCTTGACTCTGCCTACAATTAACTTGTTATAGTGGGAATGACTAAAATAGATAGCACAGGGAAACCCTTTAAAAAGAATCTGCTTTGACAAAAGTTGTCCTTTTTTCTTACATGTATTAGAAATTAATAACTGATCAAAATTTCTGAAGGTTTTAGTTCTGCCAGGGTTGTATCTCATACCTCTCAACCCCTTAGAGCAGGAAATCTGGACAAAGCCATAAATAAAAGTGGTACAAAGGCCCCAAAATAGGGGCAATTTTTAAATATTGCTCTTACATACTTAGAAAGCTGATAGAATAACAGGTTTTGCATTAGCATGGATTATCTGAAGGCTATGAAGTCTGAAACTCAAATGTCTGTCATTATTTTCTAACTTCAAGATTTAATGATTTATCACTAATTTGACAGAAAAACACAATTTTATGAAAAATGGATGAAAAATATGAGGCAAAAATCTGGACATTCTGTGAAAATCTGTACAGTTGAGAGGTATGTTGTATCTTGCTTGTCTTTGTGGATATCCAGAGTACAAAGACTTCTTTCTCCATAATTTTTAGGTTCTGGAAAGAAGAAAGTGAGATAGCTTAGTAAACTCTACCACTTTTGAGAAAAATGAAGGCTTAGTTCTCAAAGAAACCATATTTATGAGAAAAGTGACATAAGATTTTCTCACCATGAAAGCTTGCCAGTTAGATAATCTTCTTGCGGAAGTTAGGTCAATCAGCAGAACTGTTTTCCATGTTAAGAATTTCAAATCAGCCTGATTAGCTAGTTAAAATGAAGGAAGTGTTATTCTTCCAAAACAAAATGAAGATCCCTAGGAGAAGCCACCTGTTTTCTCGGTGCAGTGGCATGCAGAGCACCTTTCAAAAACATCTTAACATGGAAATACTTTAACTCATTCACTCCGGAGCAGCTCAGGAAAAGCTGCCTGCGTAATTCCACCATAGAAACAACAGTGCAGCCTGAGCTCATTTTCAGAAAATCCATTTGTAATACCATAGAGAAAACAAATGTTCATAACTCTTTAACTATAAGAGCTAGAGTAAAAATGTAAACACAAAAGTTGTTCAGCAGACACTGACCTTTCCAGCAGTGTAAATGTTGATAGTGTATATCAAAGTCATTATTAAATATTTGGCAAGGAATGCTGATTTTGTGCATATTTTTTACCTTTTTGGAAAAACAAAGCATAATATCTTGGTCAATGTACCATGTAGACCCATACAATTTGAATGTAATTTGTTAGTATGAATGTCAGCTTTAAAATGATACCTTAACCATTCCTGTGCAATGTTCCATTCTTGAGATATTCACAGAAATATGATTAATATATTATTTTTCATAATTGATAAATAAACTAAGCATAATATCTCATCACCTGTAACAGACAGAGCCTACATATCAGTGTAGAAGTTGTGCATCTGAATGTCAGCTTCAAAGTGATGCATCATTTGTGTGATCACCATGCTCCCTTGCAAAGATATGGGCATAATAATGAAAAGTATTGTAAATGTATAATTTTCATAATCGTACAAGACTAAACAAACTGTGATATCTCTACATGTGTAGAGTGCACAGACACAGTTCTTTTACCATGTTGTAAGGAGTAACACTGTCTTCAAATTGAGGTATTACTTGGCACACTGACATGATCCCTTGCAAAGTTATTTACCAAAATATGAAAAAAAATAATAATTTCCATATCCTACTTCCAAACAAACTTTGATTTCTGCATATGTGTCCAACATACAGGCACAATTCTTTTACCATGTTGGAACCAGCAATGCTGTCTTCAAAATGATGTATTACTTGGAACATTCCGAGGCTCCCTTGCAAAGTTATTTACCAAAATATGAAAAAAAATAATAATTTCCATAACCTAAGTCTGAAACAAACTTTGATATCTGCACGTGTCAAACATACAGGCACAATTCTTTTACCATGTTAGAACCAGCAATACTGTCTTCAAAATTAGATATTAATTGGCGCATTCAGATGCTCCCTTGCAATACAACATTCTGATGTAATATACCTGCACAGAAGCACGTGAAAAGCAATGCACTTATCTCTCTCTCTCTCTCTATATATATATATATATATATATATATATATATATATACACACACACACACACACATATATATATATATATATATATATATATATATATATATATACACACACACACACACACACACACAAATCTATATATTTATATCTCCATCTATATATATCTACATACACATATAAATCTGTGTGTGTGTGTTTGTGTGTGTGTGTGTATATATATATATATATATATATATATATATATATATATATGTCCCCAGCTACTTTACACCCTGGGTAACTCACCAAATAGATATGCAAATAGTCTAACAGGTGAAATATGCCTCTGGTATCTCACCCACAAAAGGAGGTATCAATATATTTAATGCTAAATAAAAGAGCAAGACTATAATCAGCAACTCAACAGAATGACTTCATAGTTCGAAAGCACAGGAAATATTTTACCACAGCAGTGCAGAATAGTCGCAAAGAAATATAACATATGAGTTTGGATATTGCCACTGCCTTATAGTTAAAAACAATTTATGATTTTCTGTCAAATGAGAGGATGCAAGGCAGTCAGTAATAATATATATATTCAAATTCGTCATGCAGAACACCACAAATCCTTATTCCAGACACTTTCTCATGAAAAACAACAATTGCAGATGTAATGTATACATTTTTCCTACTAGACTGCTTACATTTCTTGAAATTGTATACATGACATAAATGAAAGTAGTGTGGAGGGGTGGGGGTATAGTGCAATCACTGCAAGTGGAGAAAGAGTCAAATGTGAGTTGTGCATTCATCAATGTGATAACGACTTTTACTTATGTGAATAACACTGACAGCTGCTGACAGTTTTACCTGAATAGTGACAATCACTCAGTACTATATTGTAACTGCACTGTGCTAATGACTTGCAAAGTTATGCATAACCAGACACAGGTGATAATTGCTGGGATTCATTGTATTACCTTCTGCAGGTGAACACAGTCATAATCTGTTATAAGGCCACAGTCACTCAAATAGTAAAACACTTACATATTACTGAGCCCTTCCTCCCACCTAAATTCCACACATGACTGACAAAGCCAGGAAAAATGCACAAAAAATAAGGTAGCTCCATGCTGGCAGTTGTCAACAAGTGATAACTTTTATCTCACTCATGCGACTACTAATCACAAATAGAATAATACAAGCAGAAGTGATTTCTTGTCTGCTTATTTTACATTACACTATTAATTAGTCAGTGGTGTATCTGATGTCTTATATGCTGGCATATTACAGTATAATTACATTTCTGTGATGTATTCTAAGTAATGTAACCATATGTAATTTTCAGACTTAATTTCTATGTTTCCCCAGTAACCCCTCCAGTTGTTTGCATTGTGTATGCACAAGCACCAAAATGGCACAATAAACTATTTTGCCCAGCAGTCACTTCAGCAGTCAGACCATGTATGCACAAGCACTTCCCTGATACACAATTTTTATTTCCCCAAGCAACATCCTCATTAGTGTGTCCAGGTATACATGCATCTAAATAAAACGTTTCACCAAACAAGCCTTCAGTAACATTTCCTAGTATGTACTACCACCAGCATGAACACTTCACCCAAGCAACCCCTTCAATAGAATATTGAGGAATGCACAATCACCAAACTTAAACGCTTACCCAAACAAAACACATGTAACATTTCCGAGTATGTACAACCACCAAATGAAGCATTCACCCAAGTGAGCCCTTCAATATAATGCATGCACAGGCACCAGAATGAAAGATTTTCCCTAAACAACCAAGCAGCCAAAATCCAGTACGTACATGATAATCCTCTCCTGGAGACATCATCAGGTTTACAGTCAACTTGTTTGTGTAACTTCTGGAGAAACAGCCGCTTGTCGAAACAATATCTGGTCGCCTTGTTACACCATCAGCAAAACATGCACATACACAATATGATTTATAGGGAGCAGTAACAGTGACACACTGGCCAACCATGATTTGCAAACTGAAAACACGACAAACTAGAACTCGCAACACTCCAACAACTAAATGAACACAATAAAGTTCTAGTAATGTTGCCATGATCCAATAAGTTAAAATCCTTTATTTAGACACATAAATAAAACTGATTTGGCGCTTTCATCTACGTGACCGTAGACTTCATCATGGTTCTGATGAAGTCTACGGTCACGTAGATGAAAGCGCTAAATCAGTTTTATGGATGATTTGCAAACTATCAGTAAAAAATCAATATCAAATCACCCCAAATAGTTTTGCTGTAAACCATATTTTAATAAAATAAATAAATACAGTTGGCACTCTAACCTTCTAACTCTTACTATTAGAAAAACTAGCTCTGTCCCTCAATGGAAGATTAGAGGAGTTTTTTCTTAGGAAGCATCCAAAATGAGATTGCTTCAGTTTATTTGGGTATTTCAAAATGGTCAGAAAATGCTAACCAACAAAATTAAAACATGAAATCTTTTACCGTGATTTAATGCACTCTTACTCCCACTGTGTCCACTACTACTGTCCAAGCATAATATTTCCTTACTTGCTGCAGTTGAGTTGAATCCACTGTAATATCCACGTGGCTCGGCTTCTGAATAGACAAGTAAAACATCCATTTTACTAGATTCCATTCAGCTCCTGGCGCATAAGCGCAAAGTAATTTTTACCGCTAATGGTCAAATATCCATACACCCACAACTCTGTACATGGGAGCAATGATCTCTGTATGCTGATGGTGGACATGGCATGACTTTAGGGACCATCGATTGTGATTATTATTTTATGCACCCTAGTCCACTCAAAGAGCAGAGACCCGCCAGGACAAGAACCTTCCTCTGATTATTGTCAGTGCCTCTGATATTTTTCAATGAAACACGCTTCTCCAAAAGTGAGACCTTGAGACCTTGTCATAGTGCTATTTACATGACCCCTTTCACTGCTGATAAAACTGCACAATCCAAAACATTCCTGCATTTCTCATCTGCAAGCTCTGAATTGCTGACAACCAAACTACAACTGCTTCATGACCTGCACACTTTCCTAAATCTCTACACTGATCCACTTCATCCTGTGGGGGCAGTAAAATTAATGCAGTTTCTCATTTCAATATGCTGTGTTTACTGTCATCTTTTACCCCCTTTTGCAGACCAAGTGTAGCTGAACTGCTTCCAGGCAAAAGCATAAATCTGCCCCTCAACTGGTGACAGTCTACATCACAAAATGAAGGAATGGCAACAAACATACTGACATTGTTCTCTGCAATCTGTAAGACATAAAACACTAACATCTGATAAATTACGCATACCTCTAAACTGTTCATATTTTCACAGAATGTCCTGATTTTTGACTCATATTTTTGGTCTGCTCCTCTTGTTTTACAGCAAACCATCAAGGAGCGAAGTCATAGGTTCATAGGTTTATACTAGGCTATCTGCCCTAAGGCATTTATAAGCCTAGCCCAAAGTTTTGTGGCTTACGCCACCTTATATGAAAAACACTGTGCCCATTAGTTTACTGTGCCTCTGTCCAGCAGTGACACAGAGATGATTCCCGGGGTAAACCTACGATCTCCCATCCACAGGTCAAGATTTCTCTTGAACAGAGCCAACGAGGTGCTCTGCCTCACATGGACCGGGATTTTACTCCACAGCATAGGGAGTCTCTGAGTGATAAATCTATCCCTCCAGCACGTCCTATTTATATCCGTCAAAAATATATTGTCAAAAATGACACCTTACAGAAAGTATTAGCAATAAGGCATATAATTATTTTATTACAATGTGCAAAGACAGTGATCACAGATTTGAACCAAAAAAATATTAGAATCTAATTCAAGGAATGCATATATTTCATTTACAACCTTCTACATATACTACCCCACCAAAATTAAACTAAGATGCAAAGTAAAAAAACAATGAGGTTTGCCTGTTGAAAATGGTTGCTTGTAGAGATGAAAACATTCCATTAAGGCAGTGTAATTACTAGTTATACTGTTTGAAGCTTTCTGATGTGGAACACTTGAAAAATAAGACTGCAAAGGTGTCTTTGGGTTATGGATTACTGTTACAATGAGAATAAGCAATGGATTTCAAATTTAGGGTGAGTGGTTTAGAATGAGGATTGCGGTCAGAGCTTTAGGACTGGGGCAGTGTTTTAACATTAGGATTTTAGAGTTAGATTAGGGTTTGGGTTTTAGGATTAGGGCAAGGGAATTTAGTTACTTAGGGTGTGTTTCATAGGGGACCCTTTTTTAAAATTGTGCAATAGCTTCCACAATTGGGAGTAACTAATCTATCCCATTCAAAAAAGTAGGCAAACGAGTCACATCCAGTTGCTCCTAAATCAAGACAAGTTAACTCAGTTCAAGCTAACATCTCAGACAAGACGTTAAAAGTGAGAGAGCTGCAGGACAACATATGCACGAAAACACTGCCTAATCAATACGAGAAAGGATGTGAACTTGAAACAATTGCAAAACTATTACAGCAGACTCCTGATACTGTGAACTTTCTCAACAAGTGGCAATCCTATTTTGAAATCAAAATGAAAAAGGTTTTATTTAAAAAAGTAAAGAACTAGGAAGCTTTTATACTTACACTTTTATCAATATCGAGTTTAAGTTTCTTCTGAGATATGCTTTTCTGAATCCGTTTGCTGAAGGATGCATTTCCAGCAGGGCGCATACAACGGTCACTGTCATCTATTAGGCAGCAGCTCTGCCCATAGACAGGTGCTGCAGGGGGGCCATCCCTGCTATCTTCCTCAGTACTGAAGCCATTCATGTCTTAACACACCCCTTTACTTTCCACCCCTCCTCAAGCAAAACTGGGTAAGTATACTACTTACTAAACTTAAATACGTTTTCTATAGCTAAAATGGGAAAACATTAAAACCCTTAAAATGCTGAAATTACAATATACTATATCTTACTAGAATACGTAAACATTAAAATAATTACTTAAACGCCACAGCTCTACGGTTAACCTTACCAACTAGTATCGATTAAATGGACACCCCAATAAATAACACAGTACAAAGTTTGGCCTCCGATCAAGAGAAAAGATGCGGATGAGGTAAAGTCGCACTCTACCTTTGGTGTTCCGCTGCACTGCAGTTAATCAACACAAAAGAATCAAAAAAGTCTACCACGATACACCTTCACTTCAATAATGCTGCACGCTTTCAAACAACATAATAATGGCTCATCATTCGTGCTTTTCAACGATGCATCGAAATAACACATTAGTTTCAATACCCGTTCTTTACTTAACAAGAGACAACAGTTCCTTACTAATACAAGCAGTCGTTATTTTACTACATATAACATCAGACTCGTGCATACATTGGTCCCTTTTTGCTTCCTTTCGATACTTTAACACAAAAGGATTTGAGTGCATCCACGAAAGCACTAAAACCTTTACTGCAGGTCTAAAGGGAACAGTGCAACGAGTTAAAGTGATCCTACAAACCCCTACATGATGCTACAACCACAATTACAGATTCTAGCCAGCATTATAATAAGTAGAACAAAAAGTTTTTAGAAATTACTTCAATCTCATAGACAAAATATTGAAATAAACTGCCCCATAAACTAATTGCTCATGCAACGATCGTTCTCTGTAACAGACTAACTAACCTCACCAAACAACGGCAAACATCCAAGTTTCAGACTTCATACTTTTCATCAAATACATGCTAATGAAAAAAATGCTATTCCGTCGACCATCCAAAAACAAGCACAAATATATGAAGCAGGACCCTGCACAATTATTTGAAGTTGAGGCTGTCCTTTCGGAAAGTGGCACACCGAAATCAATGCTCTGAGAAATAAATAGCAGGCTCCCGGGAATGGATGTTATTATGCTGCTAACTGGGACTTAGGTTTAGGGCCAGGGGGCAGGAGAGGAGTGAGAAGCGAGGATTAGGCTTAGAGAATAATTGGGGATTTAAGGAATGGGCGAGGTGTTTAGGGTTACAGTCAGGGTTTTATGTAGTTCACTGCGATCAGGCTAATTTAGTCTATTTAGGACACAAAGGTTTGAGTTGTGAATGAAAAAAAAAAAAAACAGATGTAGTGCAGTTCCGTTTTTATTTTTCTCACTGCGGGTGGAGCTGGTACGCAAGTGGTGGCTCAGATTGCAAGAATCCAATTGGCTGCCACCACTTGCTTTAACAAGAACCTTTTACATGGAATTTATAGTAAAACTTTAATGTGAACTTAATGTAAAAACACACTGAATCGGAACTATATAATGTAATTTACATGTTCAGTTACGATTTCAGTGTGTTTTACATTAGGCTCAACTACAAATGTGAACTACAGTTTCTCACGCTTCAGGAAGGCACTCGGGGGTAACAGCTTGAAATTAGTATCTTCTCATGGAGCGCTCGGTGTTAAGCACACAGGCGCCATGAGAAGGTACTCGGGGTTAATGAGTTAAAAGGCAGGAGTCCATGCAGGCCGGTGCTAGCATTTTGAGGTCCACCATCAAGTTTCAAGTTGAGGGACCTACCCAGGAGAATGTAAGGTGTGACCTCATTGTTGCCATGCCCCCTTCCCCGTCAAGCTTACCCAGCACCCTTTAATGATCACTATATAAAGTGTTAGTTCACTCAGACCATTACAGAGATTTGTACGCCCACTAGTACTGCATCAAGATACATTCACTGAATGGCATTTAGTAACAATGTTACATTATGACAAGCCTCAGTACCACAGCAAGGTAACCACTCACAGAGGTATATGCATACATTGACTGGCATTTAGTAGCAATAGTTTTACATTATGACAAGCCTGTGTACCACATCAAGGTAGCCAATCCCAAAGAGGTGCACAAAGATTCCCACACAGACTCAAACACACAGGGCAGAGACATGCACACACCTGACCCAAACACACACGACACAGGACACAGACACCCACACAACCTTCAAGACACAGGACAGAGACATCCACACAAGGCCAAGACAGCACTTCAGCAAGACTGAAGACAGACATACACACAAGACCAAGAAATCACTACAGCAAGACTGGGCAGAGACACCCACACAAGACCAAGATAGCACTGCAGTAAGACAGGACAGAGATTCCCACACACAGGACACAGACAGCCACAGAGACACCCACACACAGGACAGAGACTCCTACACACAGGGCAAAGACACCCACACACAGGCCAGAGTAACCCGCACACAGGACAGAGATGCCCACACAAGACTCCCACACACAGGACAGAGGCACCCATACAAACTCCCACACACAGGACAGAGACACCCACACAAGACGAATACAAAACTACAGCAAGAGTTAACAGAGACCTACACAAGACAGAAGACATGCAACAGACATAGAAAAGACTACAGACACATGAAACATACAGGAGAAAGCTGTGGGGATTACAGAGAATGCAAAGAGACTCAACCCTAAGAGAAATGGTGAAGTCAGAAAGTGCACAGATGACAGACACTGATGATTAAAGAGATTGCAGACAGACTCAAACTCAAAGAGAAAAAAGTGATACCAAAAAGCGAACAGATGGCAGACACTGAAGATTACAAAGATGCACCCAGCCTCAAACTCGAAGAGAAACTGGTGAAGTCAAAAAGCACACAGATGACAGACACTGGATTACAGAGACTGCGGATAGACTTAAACCCAAAGAAAAACAGGTGAAGTCAAAAAGTGCAGAGATGACAGATATCAGAGTGTAATTTTTCTTCAGTGTGCAGTTAGCTCATCAGCATTTCAGATTGCTGCCACTTTTAGTGCTTCTAGCTGTCATTGCCTCATAATGAATCCTGCCATCATTGTCCCTGCCTCACGATGAAGCCTGCCATTCCAAACTGTCCTTGGCTCAAATCTTGCTGTTTTTCTTTCCTCCTTTCCCCACTTAGTCCTACTTGCTGGAGTAAGTAAAAATCATAATGAATACACAGTATACTATTATACAAGGCAGGCTAAGGTGAAAACTGAAATTTACTGCCATACAGCATTCTAAAGATTATGTAAAGGAAAGATGTGCACAGACCTATAGTTTTACTGGTATCTTACGAATTTTCTTTCAGACAAAGTCTTCAGTGAGACTGTTGTACAATAATCCGTGCCCAACTTTATGCTCAATTGAGAGCACAGCTAGGCCTGAAAGTCTCTCCTGACTCCTTGATGAACGTAGGTATGTCTTTATGAGTTTCAGTTTAGAAAAGCTGCATTCTGCAGTGGCCACTGTAAAAGGTGCAGTCAAATAAGTGCGCAGTGAAACATAAGTATTTATAGAGATGTCCTATATCTGGTTGCAAATGAGGAGATTTAACACAACCAGTGGTGATGATTCAGTATCAAGCATCCAAGAAAGCCTTTTCAGTTTGTGTCAAAGGTCATAGTCATCAATATCATGATGGCCACTTGTCCTGTCAGTCAGTTCTTCTTTCAGAGCCTTGACTGTTGGATCACTGTGTCTTCTGCAACTTCACTCAGGGCTTTAATATTCGATAAAAATCAAAAGGCCTTATCAAACTCTGAAAGCTGCTCAAACTGGTCTGTAAATAACTATATTGTTGTGTCCAACAGCACATTGAAGAAGTTTACACCTAGTTTTACCATTGCATTCTGAACCGTCTTGCCCTCCTCTTCATAGTCCACCAGGGAGACCAATTGTATCTGGAAAGGGTTCTCTCACTGAACCATTTTCGGCTTATTTGACTACATATTTAAAATCTTTGCAAAAGGGTGTCAGGGCACGGTTGCAAGATATCACTGAATTTCTCAACATCGTATCTGATACACAATTGGAGCCAGGTTGGTTAATGTGCACTCTGGACATAACTTCCCTCTATACCAGTATTCCACATTGGGCAAGGCTATGTGCCTTGGAGTATTGGTTGGATAAAACTTTATTATATAGTCCAGGATTTAATACCTTTATTCTGTGTTTGGCAGAATATGTCCTTACTAAAAATGTATTTTACCTTAACAGCAAATGTTATCTACAGCTTAGGGGTACAGCCATGGGTACCTCCTTTGCACCCATATATGCTGATTTGTTCATGGGTTATCTTGAGCAGATGATTATTTACAACCCCAGTCATAATCTATTTCTAGATGAAATAGACATTTGGAGACATTTTTTGAATGATTGCTGGATGGTATGGAAATCGGACCGGGTATAACTATATGAGTTTATCCAATATTTAAATGAAACAAATGGGGCATCAAATTTACAGTAAATTGTGATCTAGACTCCATTTCATTTTTGGATGTAAACCTATCCAGACAGCAAGATGGTACATTAGCTAGTTCTGTTTATAGGAAACTTTTCACTCTAACACATTGTTGCATGTCTCAAGTTGCCATCCTAAACATGTTATCAGCATTTTTCCAAAGTCTTAATTTATGAGGATTCATCGCATATGCTCCAACTTATGCACATTCCAACCAAGACTTAAATGCTTTATAGAGTGGAGTTACCCTTCAGCTCAGTTGATGAAAACCAGTAAGGAGGTTCAACAGTTTTGTAGAGGTGATCTCAAGTATCAAAAACATAATAATTATGGTTACAATCAAAAAATCTGATTTACAACAAGTTATGGTAGGAATACCCATCACTTTATGGATTTAGTGCAGCATCACTGGGACATTTTACTGGCTGATGAAAGATTGAATGATTTGTTGGGTGGGGGATGTTCATTTACATTTCATAGAGGTAAAACCTTGGGTAGTCATTTCAGTCATTACAAATGCAATACACTGTCAGTCGGTCTGTCACAGGTTACATTGGATGGTACTAGATACACCATCATTCGGTCTGTCACAGGTTACATTGGATGGTACTAGATACACCGTCAGTCGGTCTGTCACAGGTTACATTGGATGGTACTAGATACATCGTCAGTCGGTCTGTCACAGGTTACATTGGATGGTACTAGATACGGTTACATTGGATGGTACTAGATACATCGTCAGTCGGTCTGTCACAGGTTACATTGGATGGTACTAAGACAGTGGGCTGCTTTCCTTGTGGCCATTGCTCGGTTTGCAAATATATTTATCAAACCAAGGAATTTACTAGTAAAAATACACCATGTATTTTTTCTATAAAAGTCTTGTCCAATTGTAGTTGTGACTGGGTTATTTATCTTGCGGAATGTATGTGCTCTGCTTTTTATATTGGCTAGACTTCTAGACCACTCAGGTTACGTATAGTAGAACATCTTAGTAATATTAAAAACAAACATTCCACAAATGCACTTTATAAACACACCGCTGTTCATCCTTCTGATAATTTTAAATTTATTATTATTGACAACATTTTGGGTAATAGATGTTGTAAAGCTGGTTGGCACAATATTCTTAATAAAAACATAAATCATGGATTGTGAGATTGGGTGGATTATTTTCACTTGGCTTGAATGATCCCTTGTGATTTGCTATTGGCTTATCAGCCAATGAATAGCTTTTGGTTATGTATATAATATGTGGTCTATCATGGTTAATTTTATTTATTGACAAAGGCTTTTGGCCCGAAACCAGTCTGTTGAATGTGGTTTGACTTCAGTAAAATGAACTGTGGTTTGACTTCGATAAAATGACCTCAAAAGACACTCACTCAAGGCACTCCTTAAAATCTAGAACATCGACATCTGTGCAGTGACAGAGACCTGGTTTAAAGCTCCAGAGAGCACCCCTGCATTACCAGGCTATAATTCATACCACACCTTTTGGCCACCTAACCCGGAATGAAGCACTAAAGGTGGAGGCGTGTCCATATTCATTAAGGATATCCACACCTCCAGGCTAGTTGCACAGCATAATGCATCCGAGATTATCCAAGTGCAACTAAGTCTGGGCAAGACCGCAATACAAACTGTAGTTTGCTACAGACCCCCCACCATGCCCCAGGATTCCCACTCCTCATTTCTTGATACACTGGAAAGTATTAGGGTACAACCTAACACCCTAATTATGGGGGATTTCAATTTACCCCACCATTAACTGGGAAAACTACTCATGTACCAATTCTTTTGCTCAACGTTTTCAGGAATTCATAAATTCCAACACCTTGGTTCAACTTATTCACACCCCCACAAGGGGCAGCAATATCCTAGACCTGGTCATTACCAACATGGGCAACCAGTGTTCAACACCAGAGGTCAATTTCTCATTGGTCAAATCCGACCACAAGCTAATCACCCTAGACATTCACATCCCAGCCCCCACCCCAATTAGGGAAACCACCATAAAAAACATCTCCAAAGCCAACTACACACTTCTTAAGACAAAAGTGGCAAACTTCATGACACCCATGCAGACGGACAATAGAGGTATGACTGTTGAATCCTACACAAATGCACTTTATAAGCACTTACACGAGTGCATGGATCATGATATCCCTAATACAACCAAGATGCTATCCTCCAAAAAAAGGAAGCCAATCTGGTGGTCATCTGCCATAAACAAACTCTACAGCAGAAGAAAGAAACTGTTGTAAAAAAGAATAAAATTCCATGACTGGAGGAACTCCCTGGTCAACCTCAGTAAGAAGCTGAGATCCCTCATAAAATCCTACAAAGCTAGTTACAAAAAAAAAAAAATTGCCACTGACTCTAAAGACAACAACAAAGCATTCTATAGCTATGTCAAAAATCTCAATGGCAACACTCAGATCCGCTCTGAGTTACAGCACAATGGCACTAAATATACAGAACCAACTGATATTGCCAACATCCTGGCAGATAGGTTCAATGCTAACTTTACCCCCCCCCCCCCCCCCCAGAGGGGCCATCTCTATACTGGAAGAATGCAAAGTTCCTGTAATCATGGCTGCACAGGTAAAAAACACACTCTCCAAAGCCAAAAACACAACATGCATGGGACCTGACAATATCCCAGGCTGCGTTCTACATGAACTACAGAATGAACTGGCACCCTATCTAAGTACCATGTTCAATCATAGCCTCACCTTAGGCTTTGTGCCCACTGAATGGTGCACCATGACGGTTATCCCACTCCACAAAGGGGGAGCCACGATGGACCCCGGGAACTACCGCCCCATTAACCTGACGAGCCTGGTCTGCAAGGCCATGGAACATATCATTGTGGAACTCATAAACAAAGACATTGGTAATCTCCAAACTCTGGACCCTATCCAGTTCGGATTTGTAAAAGGCAGATCATGTCTCCAAAACCTGATTGACTTCTTTGAAGCAGTCACCAAAGCCATAGACGAGGTTAAGGTGGTTCACACAGCTTATCTAGATCTCGCCAAGGTGTTCGACACCATCCCCCTACTCTGGAATTATAGATAAGCTCACTAAACTAGGTATAAATCCCTATGTCACAAGATGGGTTGCCAACTGGCTCATTGACAGAACCCACACTGTGAAAGTAGCAGACCCCAAATCTGACTTCAGACCAGTGACAAGTGGAGTACCACAGGGTTCAGTCCTGGGTCCTCTCCTGTTTGGTATCTACTTCTCTGAAGTACAGGCTAACACAGAAGGTCTTTGTCTAACAAAGTTCGCAAATGACTGCAAACTAGGAGCCATAATCAAAACTCCTAACGATGTGGACATACTACAAAAGGGCCTCACCGAGACAGATGCCTGGTGTCAAAGCAATGGCCTGAAGCTCAATGCCAAATAGTGTATTGTCATCCCCTTTAGTAAAACTCTGTACCCATGAACTACCACATAGCTGGTAGTCTACTTAATGCCGAAAATGTGATGAGACATTGGGACACAGGTGGACAGTAGTCTCTCCTTTGATAATCACATCACCACATCACAAAAAAGGTTTCTCATCCAGAAAAAAAGAGGTCATTGTTCCCCTCTACTCATCACTCATTAGACCCATTATAGAGTACAACACCCCTTTTGGTATGTACCTCACAAGACATCTACAACAATTGGAAAGGCCACAGAAATACCTCACAAAGAGGATTACTGGCCTCAAACAGATGCCCTACGCAGACCGTCTCAAAAAACTCCAGCTTTACTCCGTCGCATATCGCCTACTCAGAGGTGATCTCTGCCTAACATGCAAAGCTATCTCAAACCCAGAGCTGTTGGACATGCTCCACTTAAAGAAATCCCAATCCCTCCAAGCTACACGCTCTAGATCTTGTCACCACAATAAACAGAACATGCTGGAGGGATAGATTCCTGTCCCAGAGACTTCCCATACTCTGGAACAGACTACCTATCTATGTCAAACAGAGCTCCTCATTAGCACTCTTCAAGAAAAATCTTGATGATTGGATGGGAAATAGGAAATTCACCCCAAGGATCACTTCTGTGGTTCTGCTTGACAGGGGCACAGGAAAATAATTTTCTTGGGTGGTGAAAGCCAGGGTACATTTTTGGCTAGGCTTATATAGGCCCTAGGGCCAATAGCCTAGTACCTACCTATGAACCTATAAACTTTGTTTTGTCCCATCCCAGCTGGAGCTGGCTTATTTTTGTGTCTTTTCTCTGACTCTTTTCCTGAAATGTGGTGCTAACATCTAGTTCTTCTGCTATCTTGGTGGCTTCACCCATGGCACATTGAAATCCTGTCTCTCTTTATTTCCTCAGCAAGTCCATAGTTGACAACATCACTTTGATACATGTAGAAATATCAGCCAATGGACTCTGCAGCACTTTGCTTGCACAATTCACCTCTGTAAGCACATCATACCAAACCACTACACAGGCAATGAATTGAAGCAACATTATTTCTGAGCACAGTCCCCTTACCTGTTGATATGTTGCAGCATCACTTGTACATAAGGCTTCACCTATCTCCAGTAATTCTTCAACACCTCCCTTCAGCTGAAACTGTATTGCATTGATGGAGTCTATCCTGTATTCCCAGCGAGTCTCCATTACAGTGACTTCACAGTAACATTCATGTGTTGTTTCAAGATCTGGTATCAGCTCATTGATGCTGGTCAGAGTACATAAATGTCCTGCAAAAATCCAAAGAAAGATGCTGTCTGTAGTGATGAATGTGGTCCATCACTAACTAAGATTTAAATTATGGCAGGCACATAGCATGTAAAAATCCATCAAATCTGTCTGTTTTATCTGGGCCTGCACTCCAGCTCATTTTCCTTTCATATTGCTGGCCTTGTCATATCCTTGCCCTTGACAGTCATTAATGTCCAGCTGATGATGTTGCAGAGTCTGAAGAAGTGGTTCCGTAACTCCTGTTCTGGTCGTATCATTCACTCTGGTATCCTTCGCCTTCCCTACAACGGTCATCAAAGTAGCATTTGCAAACAGCTGGAAAATTTTATTCTGTATGTCCTTCCCAAGATAATAATCCATTACTTCTTAATTCTTAATATGACAAAGATTTTCAGCTATGATGGAATCAAACTATGACAAAAGCTGAACTTGGTTCAAGAAATTGCCATTGCCGTGGTTCTATCGGGCATCACTCATACTACAGGATGTCATGTTCCATTCTGCCAAGTATTGGACAATAGCTGTGCTCTAACCCACCATGCCAGTGAGTTATGGCATTTTCAGACACTGCTTGTCTTGTCATCCATTGTATGCCTACTGTTTAGTCTATTGTCCAGTTCCTTCCACTTCATCATGCATGTTGCATGCTATGGTGCTCGGTTGTGGCACTGTAAAGCTTTCAACATAAATCTCCATGCTCTGTAACCACCCGATCAGAGAAGGTGGTTAGAATGTTCACATAATTTGCATTCAAAGCAAAACAGTGCATTTTTTGAGACAGAATTTGTCATCCAGGCCTGTTTCACTCGGTCCCCATTAGGCAGCATATGGAAATAGTTTTCTGACGTAAATATTCTTTGCTATTGATTGAATAGGAATTGTGACAGCACCACTTCCACAGGTCCATGCTGGATGGCACCTACCCTAATCTCATCCCTTATCAAGTCTGGCCAAGTTCCTAGATCCTCAAATGATACACTTGACACTCACTGCAAGTCACAAGCCAAATCTGTTGTCACTACAAAAGTATGGCCCATTTCCGTACCAAACTCTGATGATCCTGGCAGGATTTCTAAGGCTGAATCTTCACATGTTGACATACTTTTTCATGGTAATGACTGTAGGTTTACAGGAGGCAGCCTGTGGTGCAGCCACAATAGAGTGGACACTTTGAGGTAGTGATAGTGTTCTATTGCAGGTATACTTTTTGCTGAATTTCCCTTTTTGAATGATTCAAAAAAATGTTTTACTAGAACCCTCCTGTTTCTTTGCATCCTCATTCGTCTACCGCTGAATCTTTATTTTTGCTGCTCCTGACAAATATTTGCATTTCATTTCTAACTGGGAATGGAGGTAAAGCAGAATTACTACATGTTCAGACACCAAGTCCTTTTGTCATGTTAGTAAAAAGTACTATACACCAGGTGCATGTTACAACACCACTATTTTCGACCTACCTGGGGCTACATAATGCCAACTGAAACTTTGATCAATAGGTTTGCATTCTGAGCACTTATTCTAAGGATGATGGTATTTTCCAGATTTCATTCATAAGAATCCACATTACACAGAAAGAAGTCCCATATGACAATAGTAGACCCACTGTGGAAAACCTTCAACTTTGAGGTGCCCTATACCACAAAATGGTGAATACAAACTCCAGACTAGGAAACCAGTGTAAGCAATAAGTGTGTTAACTGTAAGCTCAAGCAGCAAATCAACAACCTCGTAACATGCTGCCTGTGACACTTGTCCCTAATACCCTTCTCTTAACATGCTGCCTGTGGCACTTGTCCATAATAACCCTTCACTTAACATGCTGCCTGTGATACTTGCCCTAATAACCTTTCTCTTAACATGCAGCCTGTGACACTTGTCCAAATAACCCTTCCCTTAACAAGCTACCTGTGACACTTGTCGATAATAACCCTTCCCTTAACATGCTACCTGTGAAACTTGTCCCTAATAACCCTTCCTTTAACATGCTGCCTGTGACACTTGTCCCTAAAAACTCTTCCCTTAACACACTGCCTGTGACACTTGTCCCTAAAAACCCTTCCCTTAACACACTTCCAGTGACACTTGTCCCTAATAACCCTTTGCTTAACATGCTGCCTGTGACAATTGTCCCTAATAACCCTTCCCTTAACACGCTGCCTGTGACACTTGTCTCTAATAACCTTTCCCTTAACATGCTGCCTGTGACACTTGTCCCTAATAACCCTTCCCTTAACATTCTGCCTGTGACACGTCCCCTAATAACCCTTCCCTTAACACAATGCCTGTTACACTTGTCCCTAATAACCTTCTCTTAACACACTGCCTGTGGCACTTGTCCCTAATAACCCATCCCTTAACCCACTGCCTGTGACACGTCCCAAATAACCCTTCCCTTACGCTGCCTGTTACACTTGTCCCTAATAAATTTCTCTTAACACACTGCATGTGACACTTGTCCCTAATAACCCTTCCCTTAACATGCTGCCTGTGACACTTGTCCCTATTAACCTTCTCTTAACACACTGCCTCTTACACTTGTCCCTAATAACCTTCTCTTAACACACTGCCTGTGGCACTTGTCCTAATAACCCTTTCCTTACCACACTGCCTGTGGCACATGTCCCTAATAAACCTTCCCTTAACACACTGCCTGTGACACTTGTCCCTAATAACCATTCCCTTAACATGCTGCCTGTGACACATGTCCCAAATAAACCTTCCCTTAATACACTGCCTGTTACACTTGTCCCTAATAACCTTCTCTTAACACACTGCCTGTTGCACTTGTCCCTAATAACCCTTCCCTTAACACACTGCCTGTGACACATGTCCCAAATAACACTTCCCTAAAGATGCTGCCTGTTACACTTGTCCCTAATAACCTTCTCTTAACACACTGCCTGTGGCACTTGTCCCTAATAACCCTTCCCTTAACACACTGCCTGTGACACTTGTCCCTAATAAACCTTCCCATAACATACTGCCCATAACACGTGTCCTTAATAACCCTTCCTGTAACATCCTGCCTGTGGCACATGTCCCAAAAAACCCTTCCCGTCACATGCTGCCTAAGACATGGGTCTCTAATATTCCTTCCCTTAACATGCTGCCCATGACACTTGCCCCTAATAACCCTTCCCGTAACATGCTGTCTGTGACACATGTTCCTAATAACTCTTCCAGTAACATGCTGCCTGTGACATGTGTCCCTAATAACCCTTCCCTTTACAAGCTGCCTGAGACACGTGTCCCTAATAACCTTTCCCTTAACATGCTGCCTGCGACACTTGTCCCTAATAACCTTCTCTTAACACGTTGCGTATAGCACTTGTCCCTAATAACCCTTCCCTTACACTGCCTTTGACACTTGTCTCTAATAACGCTTCCCTTAACATGCTGCCCATGACACTTGTCCCTAACCCTTCCTATAGCATCCTGCCTGTGACGTGTCCCTAATAACCCTTCCCTTAACACACTGCCTGTGACACTTGTCCCTAATAACCCTTCCCGTAACATGCTGCCCCTGACACTTGTCTCTAATAACCCTCCCTGTAACATGCTGCCTGTGACACATGTGCCTAATAACCCTTCGCTTAACATGCTGCCTGAGGCATTTGTCCCTAATAACCCTTCCCATAACATGCTGCCAGTGACACATGTCCCTAATAATCCTTCCCTTAACATGGTGCCTGTGACACTTGTCCCTAATAACCCTTCCTGTAACACACTGCCTGTAGCACTTGTCCCTAATAAACCTTCCCTTAACATGCTGCCTGTGATACTAGTCCCTAATAACCTTCTCTTAACACACTGCCTGTGGCACTTGCCCCTAATAACCCTTCCCATAACATGATGCCGATGACACTTGTCCCTAATAACCCTTCATGTAACACACTGCCTGTGGCACTTGTCCTTAATAAACCTTCCCTTAACACACTGCCTGTGACACTTGTCCCTAATAACCTTCTCTTAACACACTGCATGTGGCACTTGTCCCTAATAACCCTTCCCTTAACATGCTGCCTGTGACACGTTTCCCTAATAACCCTTCCCTTAACACGCTGCCTGTGACACTTGTCCCTAATAACCCTTCCCTTAACACGCTGCCTGTGAGACATGTTCCTAATAACCCTTCCCTTAACATACTGCCTGTGACACTTGTCCCTAATAACCTTTTGCTTAACACGCTGCCTGTGACATTTGTCCTTAATATCCCTTCCCTTAACATGCTGCCTGTGACACTTGTCCCTAATAACCCTTCCCTTAACATGCTGCCTGCGACACTTGTCCCTAATAATCTTCTCTTAACATACTGCCTGTGGCAGTTGTCCCTTATAACCCTTCCCTTAACATGATGCCTGTGACACTTGTCCCTAATAACCCTTCCCTTAACATGCTGCCTCTGACACTTGTCCCTAATAACCCTTCCCATAACATGCTGCCCATGACATTTGTCCCTAATTAACCTTCCTGTAACATGCTGCCTGTGACAAATGTGCCTAATAACCCTTCCCGTAACATGTTGCCTGTGGCACGTGTCCCTAATAACCCTTCCCGTAACATGTTGCCTGTGACACGTCCCTAATAACCCTTCCCGTAACATGCTACCTGTGACACGTGTCCCTAATAACCCTTCCCTTACCATGGTGCCTGTGAGACTTGTCCCTAATAACGCTTCCTGTAACACACTGCCTGTGGAACTTGTCCCTAATAACCTTCTCTTAACACACTGCCTTTGGCACTGGTCCCTAATAACCCTTCCCATAACATGCTGCCCATGACACTTGTCCCTAATAACCCTTCCATTACCATGGTACCTGTGACACTTGTCCCTAATAACGCTTCCTGTAACAAACTGCCTGTGGCACTTGTCCCTAATAACCTTCTCTTAACACAATGCCTGTTACACTTGTCCCTAATAACCTTCTCTTAACACACTGCCTGTGGCACTTGTCTCTAATAACCCTTCCCTTACCACACTGCCTGTGTCATTTGTCCCTAATAACCCTTCCCTTAACATGCTGCCTGTGACACATGTCCCAAATAACCTTTCCCTTAACAAGCTGCCTGTTACACTTGTCCCTAATGACCTTCTGTTAACACACTGCCTGTGGCACTTGTTCCTAATAACCCTTCCCATAACATACTGCCCATGACACGTGTCCTTAATACCCCTTCCTGTAACATCCTGCCTGTGGCACATATCCCTAAAAACCCTTCCCGTAACATGCTGCCTAAGACACGGGTCTCTAATAACTCTTCCCTTAACATGCTACCTGTGACACTTGTCCCTAATAACCCTTCCCTTAACACGCTACCTGTGAAACTTGTCCCTAATAACCCTTCCTTCAACATGCTGCCTGTGACACTTGTCTCTAAAAACTCTTCCTTTAACACGCTGCCTGCTACACTTGTCCCTACAAACCCTTCCCTTAACACGCTGCCTGTGACAATTGTCCCTAATAACCCTTCCCTTAACATGCTGCCTGTGACACTTGTCCCTAATAACCTTTCCCTTAACATACTGCCTGTGACACTTGTCCCTAATAACCCTTCCCGTAACATGTTGCCTTTTACACGTGTCACTAATAACCTTCTCTTAACACACTGCCTGTGCCACTTGTCCCTAATAATCCTTCCCTTAACATACGGCCTGCGACACTTGTCCCTAATAACCCTTCCCTTAACATGCTGCCTGTTACACTTGTCCCTAATAACATTCTCTAAACAGACTGCCTGTGGCACTTGTCCCTAATAACCCTTCCCTTAACATACTGCCTGCGACACTTGTCCCTAATAACCCTTCCCTTAACACGCTGCCTGTTACACTTGTCCCTAATAACATTCTCTAAACAGACTGCCTGTGGCACTTGTCCCTAATAACCCTTCCCTTAACATGCTGCCTGTGACACTTGTCCCTAAGAACCTTCTCTTAACACACTGCCTGAGGCACTTGTCCCTAATAACCCATCCCTTAGCACAATGCCTGTGACACATGTCCCTAATAACCCTTCCCTTAACATGCTGCCTGTTACACTTGTCCCTAATAACCTTCTCTTAACACTCTGCCTGTTACACTTGTCCTTAATAAACTTCTCTTAACACACTGCCTGTTACACTTGTCCCTAATAACCTTCTCTTAACACACTGCCTGTGGCACTTGTCCCTAATAACCCTTCCCTTAACACAATGCCTGTGACACTTGTCCCTAATAAACCTTCCCTTAACATGCTGCCTGTGACATGTCGCAAATAACCCTTCCCTTAACATGCTGCCTGTTACACTTGTCCCTAATAACCTTCTCTTAACACACTGCCTGTGGCACTTGTTCCTAATAACCCTTCCCTTAACTCACTGCCTGTGACACTTGTCCCTAATAACTTTCCCTAAACACACTGCCTGTGACACGTGTCCCCAATAACCCTTCCTTAACATGCTGCCTGTGACACATGTCCCTAATAACCTTCCCTTAACACACTGCCTGTGACATGTGTCTCTAATAACCCTTCCCTTAACATGCTGCCTGTGACACATGTCCCAAATAACCCTTCCCTTATGCTGCCTGTGACACTTGTCCCTAATAACCTTCTTAACAAACTGCCTGTGCCACTTGTCCCTAATAACCCTTCCCTTAACATGCTGCCTATGACACTTGTCCCTAATAACCCTTCCTCTAACATGCTGCCTCTGGCACTTGTCCCTAATAACCTTCCTGTTAACATGCTGCCTGTGACACATGTCCCTAATAAGCTTTCCCTTAACATGGTGCCTGTGACACTTGTCCCCAAAACCCTTCCTGTAACACACTGCCTGTGGCACTTGTCCCTAATAAACCTTCCCTTAACACACTGCCTGTGACACTTGTCCCTAATAAACCTTCCCTTAACATGCTGCCTGTGACACGTCGCAAATAACCCTTCCCTTAAACCTGCCTGTGACACTTGTCCCTAATAACCTTCCCTTCCATAACATGCTGCCTGTGACACTTGTCCCAATAACCCTTCCTGTAACATGCCTGTGACACTTGTCCCTAATAAACCTTCCTGTAACATACTGCCTGTGACACATCCCTAATAACCCTTCCCTTAACTCACTGCCTGTGACACTTGTCCCTAATAACCCTTCCCGTAACATGCTGCCTGAGGCACGTGTCCCTAATAACCCTTCCCGTAACATGTTGCCTGTGACACGTCCCTAATAACCCCTCCCGTAACATGCTACCTGTGACACATGTCCCTAATAACCCTTCCCTTAAAATGCTGCCTATGACACTTGTCCCTAATAACCCTTCCCTTAACACACTGCCTGTGACACTTGTCCCTAATAAACCTTCCCTTAACATGCTGCCTGTGACACGTCACAAATAACCCTTTCCTTAACACACTGCCTGTTACACTTGTCCCTAATATCCCTTCCCTTAACATGCTTCCTGTGACACTTGTCCCTAATAACCCATCCCTTGACATGCTGCCTGTGACACTTGTCCCTAATAACCCTTCCCTTAACATGCTGCCCGTAACACTTGTCCCTAATAACCCTTCCCTTAACATGCTGCCTAAGACACGGGTCTCTAATAACCCTTCCCTTAACATGCTGCCTGTGACACATGTCCCTAATAACCTTTCCCTTAACATGGTGCCTGGACACTTGTCCCTAAAACCCTTCCTGTAACACACTGCCTGTGGCACTTGTCCCTAATAAACCTTCCCTTAACACACTGCCTCTGATACTAGTCCCTAATAACCTTCCTTAACATGCTGCCTGTACATTGTCCCTAATAACCCTTCCTTAACATGCTGCCTGTGACACTTGTCCCTAATAACCCTTTCCTTAACATGCTGCCTGTGACACTTGTCCCTAATAACCTTCCCTTAACATGCTGCCTGTGACACATGTCCCTAATAATCCTTCCCTTAACACGCTGCCTGTGACACGTGTCCCTAATAACCCTTCCCTTAACATGATGCCTGTGACACTTGTCCTAAAAACTTCCCTTAACACACTGCCTGTGACACTTGTCCCTAATAACCCTTCCCATAACATGCTGCCTGTGAGACTTGTCCCTAATAACCTTCCCTTAACACACTGCCTGTGACACTTGACCCTAATTACCTTTCCTTAACACGCTGCCTGTGACACTTGTCCCTAATAACCTTCCCTTAACATGCTGCCTGTGACACGTCCCTAATAACCCTTCCCGTAACATGCTGCCTGTGACACTTGTCCCTAATAACCTTCTCTTAACACACTGCCTGTGGCACTTGTCCCTAATAACCCTTCCCTTAACACACTGCCTGTGACACTTGTCCCCTGCCTGTGACACTTGTCCCTAATAACCCTTCCCAACACACTGCCTGCGGCACTTGTCCCTAATAACCCTTCCCTTAACTCACTGCCTGTGACACTTGTCCCTAATAACCCTTCCCGTAACATGCTGCCTGAGGCACGTGTCCCTAATAACCCTTCCCGTAACATGTTGCCTGTGACACGTCCCTAATAACCCCTCCCGTAACATGCTACCTGTGGCATGTGTCCCTAATAACCCTTCCTTAACATGCTGCCTGTGACACGTCCCTAATAACCTTCCTTAACCCTAACATGCCTGTGACACTTGTCCCTAATAACCTTCTTAAAACACTGCCTGTGGCACTTGTCCCTAATAACCCTTCCCGTAACATGCTGCCCATGACACTTGTCCCTACAACCCTTCCTGTAACACACTGCCTGTGACACTTGTCCCTAATAACCCTTCTTAACACTTAACATGCTGCCTGTGACACTTGTCCCTAATAACCCTTTCTTAACATGCTGCCTGTGACACATGTCCCTAATAACCCTTTCTGTAACATGCTGCCTGTGACACATGTCCCTAATAACCTTCCCTTAACATGCTGCCTGTGACACTTGTCCCTATAATAACCCTTCCTTAACACACTGCCTGTGACACTTGTCCCTAATAACCCTTCCTTAACATGCTGCCTGTGACACTTGTCCCTAATAACCCTTCCTACATGCTGCCTGTGACACGTTTCCCTAAAAACCTTCTCTTAACACACTGCCTGAGGCACTTGTCCCTAATAACCCATCCCTTAGCACAATGCCTGTGACACATGTCCCTAATAACCCTTCCCTTAACATGCTGCCTGTTACACTTGTCCCTAATAACCTTCTCTTAACAAACTGCCTGTGACACATGTCCCTAATAACCCTTCCCTTAAAATGCTGCCTATGACACTTGTCCATAATAACCTTCTCTTAACACTCTGCCTGTTACACTTGTCCTTAATAAACTTCTGTTAACACACTGCCTGTTACACTTGTCCCTAATAGCTTTCTCTTAACACACTGCCTGTGGCACTTGTCCCTAATAACCCTTCCCTTACCACAATACCTGTGGCACTTGTCCCTAATAACCCTTCCCTTACCACAATACCTGTGGCACTTGCCCCTAATAATCCTTCCCTTAACACACTGCCTGTGACACTTGTCCCTAATAAACCTTCCCTTAACATGCTGCCTCTGACATGTCGCAAATAACCCTTCCCTTAACACGCTGCCTGTTACACTTCTCCCTAATAACCTTCTCTTAACACACTGCCTGCAGCACTTGTCCCTATTAACCCTTCCCTTAACACACTGCCTGTGACACTTGTCCCTAATAACACTTCCCATAACATACTGTCCATGACACGTGTCCTTAATAACCCTTCCTGTAACATCCTGCCTGTGGCACATGTCCCTAAAAACCCTTCCCGTAACATGCTGCCTAAGACACGGGTCTCTAATAACCCTTCCCTTAACATGCTGCACGTGACACTTGTCCCTAATAACCCTTCCCGTAACATGCTGCCCATGACACTTGTCCCTAATAAACCTTCCTGCAACATGCTGCCTGTGACACATGTGATTAATAACCCTTCCCTTAACATGCTGCCTGTGGCACGTGTCCCTAATAACCCTTCCCGTAACATGCTGCCTGTGACACTTCCCTAATAACCCTCCCCGTAACATGCTGCCTGTGACACGTGTCCCTAATAACCTTCTCTTAACACACTGCCTGTGACACTTGTCCCTAATAACCTTCTCTTAAGACACTGCCTATGGCACTTTTCCCTAATAATCCTTCCCTTAACAAGTTGCCTGTGACACTTGTCACAAATAACCTTCTCTTAACACACTGCCTGTTACACTTGTCCCTAATAACCTTCTCTTAACACACTGCCTGTTATACTTGTCCCTAATAACCTTCTCTTAACACACTGCCTGTGTCACTTGTCCCTAATAACCTTCTCTTAACACACTGCCTGTTATACTTGTCCTTAATAACCTTCTCTTAACACACTGCCTGTGTCACTTGTCCCTAATAACCCTTCCCTTAACAAGCTACCTGTTACACTTGTCCCTAATAACCTTCTCTTAAAACACTACCTGTGGCACATGCCCCTAATAACCGTTCCCTTAACACACTGCCTGTGACACTTGTCCTTAATAACCCTTCCCATAACATACTGCCCATGACACTTGACCGTATTAACCCTTCCTGTAACATCCTGCCTGTGGCACATGTCCATAAAAACCCTTCCCGTAACATGCTGCCTAAGACACGGGTCTCTAATAACCCTTCCCTTAACATGCTGCCCGTGACACTTGTCCCTAATAATCCTTTCCGTAATATGCTGCCAATGACACTTGCCCCTAATAACCCTTCCTGTATAATGCTGCCTGTGACATGTGTCCCTAATAACCCTTCCCGTAACATGCTGCCTGTGACACATATCCCTAATAACCCTTCCAGTAACATGCTGCCTGTGACACGTGTCCCTAATAACCCTTCCCTTAACACGTTGCCTGTGACACGTGTCCCTAATAACCTTTCCCTTAACACGCTGCCTGTGACACTTGTCCCTAATAACCTTCTCTTAACACACTGCCTATGGCACTTGTACCTAATAACCCTTCTCTTAACACACTGCCTGTGACACTTGTCCCTAATAACCCTTCCCTTAACATGCTGCCCATGACACTTGTCCCTAACCCTTCCTATAGCATCCTGCCTGTGACATGTGTCCCTAATAACCCATCCCTTAACATGCTGCCTGTGACACTTGTCCCTAACAACCTTCTCTTAACACACTGCCTGTGGCACTTGCCCTAATAACCCTTCCCTTAACAGACTGCCTGTGACACTTGTCCCTAATAACCCTTCCTGTAACATGCTGCCCGTGACACTTTCCCTAATAACCCTTCCTGTAACATGCTGCCTGTGACACGTGTGCCTAATAGCCCTTCCATTAACATGCTGCCTGTGACACTTGTCCCTAATAACCCTTCCTTTAACATGCTGCCTGTGACACATGACCCTAATAACCCTTCCCTTAACACACTGCCTGTGACACGTGACCCTTATACCCCCTCTCGAAACATGCTGCCTGTGACACATTTCCCTAATAACCCTTCCCTTAACATGCTGCCTGTGAGACATGTTCCTAATAACCCTTCCCTTAACGCACTGCCTGTGACACTTGTCCCTAATAACCTTTCGCTTAACACACTGCCTGTGACACTTGTCCCTAATATCCCTTCCCTTCCCTTAACATACTGCCTGCGACACTTGTCCCTAATAACCCTTCCCTTAACACGCTGCCTGTTACACTTGTCCCTAATAACTTTCTCTAAACAGACTGCCTGTGGCACTTGTCCCTAATAACCCTTCCCTTAACATGCTGCCTGTGACACTTGTCCCTAAGAACCTTCTCTTAACACACTGCCTGAGGCACTTGTCCCTAATAACCCATCCCTTAGCACAATGCTTGTGACACATGTCCCAAATAACCCTTCCCTTATGCTGCCTGTTACACTTGTCCCTAATAACCTTCTCTTAACAAACTGCCTGTGACACTTGTCCAAATAACCCTTCCCTTAACAAGCTACCTGTGACACTTGTCGATAATAACCCTTCCCTTAACATGCTACCTGTGAAACTTGTCCCTAATAACCCTTCCTTTAACATGCTGCCTGTGACACTTGTCCCTAAAAACCCTTCCCTTAACACACTGCCTGTGACACTTGTCCCTAATAACACTTCCCATAACATACTGCCCATGACACGTGTCCTTAATAACCCTTCCTGTAACATCCTGCCTATGGCACATGTCCCTAAAAACCCTTCCCGTAACATGCTGCCTAAGACACGGGTCTCTAATAACCCTTCCCTTAACATGCTGCACGTGACACATGTCCCTAATAACCCTTCCCGTAACATGCTGCCTGTGACACGTGTCCCTAATAACCCTTGCCTTAACATGCTGTCCATGACACTTGTCCTTAACCCTTCCTATAGCATCCTGCCTGTGACATGTGTCCCTAATATCCCTTCCCTTAACATGCTGCCTGTGACACTTCTCTTAACACACTGCCTGTGGCACTTGTCCCTAATAACCCTTCCCTTAACAGACTGCCTATGGCACTTGTCCCTAATAACCCTTCCCTTAACACACTGCCTGTGACACTTGTCCCTAATAACCCTTCCCTTAACATGCTGTCCATGACACTTGTCCTTAACCCTTCCTATAGCATCCTGCCTGTGACATGTGTCCCTAATAACCCTTCCCTTAACATGCTGCCTGTGACACTTCTCTTAACACACTGCCTGTGGCACTTGTCCCTAATAACCCTTCCCTTAACAGACTGCCTGTGACACTTGTCCCTAATAACCCTTCCTGTAACATGCTGCCTGTGGCACTTGTCCCTAATAACCCTTTCCTTAACATGCTGCCTGTGACACATCCCTAATAACCCTTTCCATAACATGCTGCCCGTGACACATGTCCCTAATAACCTTTCCCTTAACATAGTGCCTGTGACACTTGTCCCTAATAACCTTCTCTTAACACACTGCCTGTGGCACTTGTCCCTAACAACCCTTCCCATAACATGCTGCCCATGATACTTGTCCCTAATAAACCTTCCTGTAACACAATGCCTGTGGCACTTGTCCCTAATAAACCTTCCCTTAACATGCTGCCTGTGACACTTGTCCCTACTAACCTTCTCTTAACACACTACCTGTGGCACTTGTCCCTAATAACCCTTCCCTTAACATGCTTCCTGTGACACTTGTCCCTAATAACCCTTTCCGTAACATGCTGCCTGTGACACATGTCCCTAATAACCCTTCCCTTAAAATGGTGCCTGTGACACATGCCTCTAATAACCCTTCCCTTAACACACTGCTTGTGATACGTGACCCTAATACCCCCTCTCGAAACATGCTGCCTGTGACAAGTTTCCCTAATAACCCTTCCCTTAACATGCTGCCTGTGACACGTGTCCCTAATAACCCTTCCCTTAACACGCTGCCTGTGAGACATGCTCCTAATAACCCTTCCCTTAACACACTGCCTGTGACACTTGTCCCTAATAACCTTTTACTTAACATGCTGCCTGTGACACTTGTCCCTAATATCCCTTCCCTTAACATGCTGCCTGTGACACTTGTCCCTAGTAACCCTTCCCTTAACATGCTGCCTGTGAAACTTGTCCCAAATAATCTTCTCTTAACATACTGCCTGTGGCAGTTGTCCCTTATAACCTTTTCCCTTAACATGCTGCCTGTGACACTTGTCCCTAATAACCCTTCCTTTAACATGCTGCCTGTGACACTTGTCCCTAATAACCCTTCCCGTAACATGCTGCCCATGACACTTGTCCCTAATAAACCTTCCTGCAACATGCTGCCTGTGACACATGTGCCTAATAACACTTCCCTTAACATGCTGCCTGTGGCACGTGTCCCTAATAACCCTTCCCGTAACATGCTGCCTGTGGCACTTCCCTAATAACCCTTCCCGTAACAAGATGCCTGTGACACGTGTCCCTAATAACCCTTCCCTTAACATGGTGCCTGTGACACTTGTCCCTAATAACCTTCTCTTAATACACTGCCTGTGACACTTGTCCCTAATAACCTTCTCTTAAGACACTGCCTGTGGCACTTTTCCCTAATAAACCTTCCCTTAACAAGTTGCCTGTGACACTTGTCCCGACTAACCTTCTCTTAACACACTGCCTGTTACACTTGTCCCTAATAACCTTCTCTTAACACACTGCCTGTTATACTTGTCCCTAATAACCTTCTCTTAACACACTGCCTGTGTCACTTGTCCCTAATAACCCTTCCCTTAACACACTGCTTGTGACACTTGTCCCTAATAACCCTTCCCTTAACATGCTGCCTGTGACACATGTCCCAAATAACCCTTCCCTTAACAAGCTGCCTGTTACACTTGTTCCTAATAACCTTCTCTTAAAACACTACCTGTGGCACTTGTCCCTAATAACCGTTCCCTTAACACACTGCCTGTGACACTTGTCCTTAATAACCCTTCCCATAACATACTGCCCATGACACTTGACCATATTAACCCTTCCTGTAACATCCTGCCTGTGGCACATGTCCATAAAAACCCTTCCTGTAACATGCTGCCTAAGACACGGGTCTCTAATAACCCTTCCCTTAACATGCTGCCCGTGACACTTGTCCCTAATAATCCTTTCCGTAATATGCTGCCAATGACACTTGCCCCTAATAACCCTTCCTGTATAATGCTGCCTGTGACATGTGTCCCTAATAACCCTTCCCGTAACATGCTGCCTGTGACACATGTCCCTAATAACCCTTCCAGTAACATGCTGCCTGTGACACGTGTCCCTAATAACCCTTCCCTTAACACATTGCCTGTGACACGTGTCCCTAATAACCTTCTCTTAACACACTGCCTATGGCACTTGTACCTAATAACCCTTCTCTTAACACACTGCCTGTGACACTTGTCCCTAATAACCCTTCCCTTAACATGCTGCCCATGACACTTGTCCCTAACCCTTCCTATGGCATCCTGCCTGTGACATGTGTCCCTAATAACCCATCCCTTAACATGCTGCCTGTGACACTTGTCCCTAACAACCTTCTCTTAACACACTGCCTGTGGCACTTGTCCCTAATAACCCTTCCCTTAACAGACTGCCTGTGACACTTGTCCCTAATAACCCTTCCTGTAACATGCTGCCCGTGACACTTTCCCTAATAACCCTTCCTGTAACATGCTGCCTGTGACACGTGTGCCTAATAACCCTTCCCTTAACATGCTGCCTGTGACACTTGTCCCTAATCACCCTTTCCGTAACATGCTGCCTGTAACACGTCCCAAATAACCCTTCCCATAACATGCTGTCTGTGACACATGTCCCTAATAACTCTTCCATTGAAATGGTGCCTGTGACACTTGTCCCTAATAACCCTTCCTGTAACACATTGCCTGTGGCACTTGTCCCTAATAAACCTTCCCTTAACACGCTGTCCATGACACTTGTCCCTAATAACCCTTCCTGTAACACACTGCCTGTGGAGCTTGTCCCTAATAATCCTCCCTTAACATGCTGCCTATGACACTTGTCACTAATAACCTTCTCTTAGCACACTGCCTGTGGCACTTGGCCCTAATAACCCTCCCCTTAACATGCTGCCTGTGACATTTGTCCCTAATAACCCTTTCCGTAACATGCTGCCTGTGACACATGTCCCTAATAACCCTTCCCTTAACATGCTGCCTGTGACACATGCCCCTAATAACCCTTCCCTTAACACACTGCCCGTGACACGTGACCCTTATACCCCCTCTCGAAACATGCTGCCTGTGACACGTTTCCCTAATAACCCTTCCCTTAACATGCTGTCTGTGACACGTGTCTCTAATAACCCTTCCCTTAACATGCTGCCTGTGAGACATGTTCCTAATAACCCTTCCCTTAACGCACTGCCTGTGACACTTGTCCCTAATAACCTTTCATTTAAGACGCTGCCTCTGACACTTGTCCCTAATATCCCTTCCCTTAACATGCTTCCTGTGACACTTGTCCCTAATAACCCTTCCCTTAACATGCTGCCCGTAACACTTGTCCCTAATAAACTTTCCTGTAACATGCTGCCTGTGACACATGTGCCTAATAACTCTTCCCTTAACATGCTGCCTGTGGCATGTGTCCCTAATAACCCTTCACGTAACATGCTGCCTTTGACACATGTCCCTAATAACCCTTCCCTTAACATGGTGCCTGTGACACTTGTCCCTAATAATCCTTCCTGTAACACACTGCCTGTGGCACTTGTCCCTAATAACCTTCTCTTAACACACTGCCTGTGGCACTTGTCCCTAATAACCCTTCCCATAACATGCTACCCATGACACTTGTCCCTAATAACCCTTCCTGTAACACACTGCCTGTGGCACTTGTCCCTAATAAACCTTCCCTTAACATACTGCCTGTGACACATATCCCTAATAATCCTTCCCTTAACATGCTGCCTGTGACACATGCCCCTAATAATCCTTCCCGTAACACGCTGCCTGTAACACGTGACCCTAATACCCCTCCCGTAACATGTTGCCTGTGACACGTTTCCCTAAAAACCTTCCTTTAACACGCTGCCTGTGACGTGTCCCTAATAACCCTTCCCATAACACGCTGCCTGTGACACTTGTCCCTAAGAACCCTTCCCTTAACATGCTGCCTGTGACACTTGTCCATAATAAACCTTCCTGTAACATGCTGCCTGTGACACATGTGCCTAATAACCCTTTCCTTAACATGCTGCCTGTGACACATGCCCCTAATAATCCTTCCCGTAACACGCTGCCTGTAACACGTGACCCTAATACCCCTCCCGTAACATGTTGCCTGTGACACGTTTCCCTAAAAACCTTCCTTTAACACGCTGCCTGTGACGTGTCCCTAATAACCCTTCCCATAACACGCTGCCTGTGACACTTGTCCCTAAGAACCCTTCCCTTAACATGCTGCCTGTGACACTTGTCCATAATAAACCTTCCTGTAACATGCTGCCTGTGACACATGTGCCTAATAACCCTTTCCTTAACATGCTGCCTGTGGCATGTGTCCCTAATAACCCTTCCCGTAACATGCTGCCTGTGGCACTTGTCCCTAATAATCCTTCCCTTAACATGCTGCCTGTGACGCTTGTCCCTAATAACCCTTCCCTTAACATGCTGCCTGTGACACATGTGCCTAATAACCATTCCCTTAACATGCTTCCTGTGGCATGTGTCCCTAATAACCCTTCCCGTAACATGCTGCCTGTGGCACTTGTCCCTAATAACCCTTACCATAACATGATGCCTGTGACACGTTTCCCTAAAAACCTTCCCTTAACACACTGTCTGTGACATGTGTCCCTAATAACCCTTTCCATAACATGCTGCCTGTGAGACATGTCCCTAATAACCCTTCTTTTAACACACTGCCTATGACACTTGTCCCTAATAACCTTTCGCTTAACACGCTGCCTGTGACACTTGTCCCTAATAACCCTTCCCTTAACATGCTGCCTGTGACACTTGCCCCTAATAACCCCTCCCTTAACAAGCTGCCTGTGACACTTGTCCCTAATAATCTTCTCTTAACACACTGCCTGTGGCAGTTGTCCCTTATAACCCTTTCCTTAACATGCTGCCTGTGACACTTGTACCTAATAAACCTTCCCTTAACATGGTGCCTGTGACACTTGTCCCTAATAACCCTTCCCTTAACATGCTGCCTGTGGCATGTGTCCCTAATAACGCTTCCCGTAACATGCTGCCTGTGACACGTCCCTAATAACCAGTAACATGCTGCCTGTGACACTTGTCCCTAATAACCTTCTCTTAAAACACTGCCTGTGGCACTTGTCCCTAATAACCCTTCCCATAACATGCTGCCCATGACACGTGTCCCTAATAACCCTTCCTGTAACACACTGCCTGTGACACTTGTCCCTAATAACCTTCTCTTAACACACTGTCTGTGGCACGTGTCCCTAATAACCCTTTCTTTAACATGCTGCCTGTGACACATGTCCCTAATAACCCTTTCTGTAACATGCTGCCTGTGACACATGTCCCTAATATCCCTTCCCTTAACATGCTGCCTGTGACAGATGCTCATAATAACCCTTCCCTTAACACACTGCCTATGACACGTGACCCTAATACCCCCTCCCGTAAAATGCTGCCTGTGACACGTTTCCCTAAAAACCTTCCCTTAAAACGCTGCCTGTGACACGTGTCCCTAATAACCCTTCCCTTAACACGCTGCCTGTGAGACATGTCCCTAATAACCCTTCTCTTAACACACTGCCTGTGACACTTGTCCCTAATAACCCTTCCCTTAACATGCTGCCTGTGACATTTGTCCCTAATATCCCCTCCCTTAACATGCTGCCTGTGACACTAGTCCCTAATGATCTTCTGTTAACACACTGCCTGTGGCAGTTGTCCCTTATAACCCTTCCCTTAACATGCTGCTTGTGACACTTGTCCCTAATAACCCTTCCCTTAACATGCTGCCTGTGACACTTGTCCCTAACAACCTTCTCTTAACACACTTCCTGTGGCACTTGTCCCTTATAACCCTTCCCTTAACACACTGCCTGTGACACTTGTCCCTAACCCTTCCCATAACATGCTGCCCCTGACACTTGTCCCTAAGAACCCTTCCTGTAGCATCCTGCCTGTGACACGTGTCCCTAGTAACCCTTCCCTTAACATGCTGCTTGTGACGCTTGTCCCTAATAATCTGCTCTTAACACGCATGCTTTGGCAGTTGTCCTTTATAACCCTTTCCTTAACATGCTGCCCATGACACTTGTCCCTAATAACCCTTCCCATAACATGCTGCCTGTGACACATGTCCCTAATAACCCTTCCCGTAACATGCTGCCTGTGACACATGTCCCTAATAACCCTTCCCTTAACACACTGCCTGTGGCACTTGTCCCTAATAACCCTTCCCATAACATGATGCCCATGACACTTGTCCCTAATAACCCTTCCTGTAACACACTGCCTGTGGCACTTGTTCCTAATAAACCTTCCCTTAACATGCTGCCTGTGACACTTGTCCCTAATAACCTTCTTTTAACACATTGCCTGTGAAACTTGTTCCTAATAACCCTTCCCGTAACATGCTCCCTGTGACACTTGTCCCTAATAACCCTTTCCGTAACATGCTGCCTGTGACACATGTCCGTAATAACCCTTCCAGTAACATGCTACCTGTGACATATGTCCCTATTACCCTTCCCTTAACATGCTGCCAGTTACGCATACCCTTAATAACCCTTCCCTTAACACGGTGCCTGTGACACGTGACCCTAATACCCCCTCCCGTAACATGCTGCCTGTGGCATGTTTCCCTAATAACCCTTCTCTTAACACGCTGCCTGTGACACATTTCCCTAATAACCCTTCCCATAACATGCTGCCTGTGACACATGTCCCTAATAACCCTTCCCTTAACATGCTGCCTGTGACACTTGTCCCTAATAACCTTTGCCTTAACATGCTGCCTGTGACACTTGTCCCCAATAACCCTTCCCTTAAGATACTGCTTGTGACACTTATACCTAATATCCCTTCCCTTAACATGCTGCCTATGACACTTGTCCCTAATAGCCCTTCGTATAGCATCCTGCCTCTGACATGTGTCCCTAATAACCCTTCCCTTAACATGCTGCCTGTGACACTTGTCCCTAACAACCTTCTCTTAACTCACTGCCTGAGGCACTTGTCCCTAATAACCCTTCCCTTAACACACTGCTTGTGACACTTGTCCCCAATAACCCTTCCTGTAACATGCTGCCCATGACACTTGTCCCTAATAACCCTTCCTGTAACATGCTGCCTGTGACACGTGTGCCTAATAACCCTTCCCATAACATGCTGCCTGTGACACATGTAACTAGTAACCCTTCCCTTATCATGCTGCCTGTGACACATGTGCCTAATAACCATTCCCTTAACATGCTTCCTGTGGCATGTGTCCCTAATAACCCTTCCCGTAACATGCTGCCTGTGGCACTTGTCCCTAATAACCCTTCCCTTAACATGCTGCCTGTGACACTTGTCCATAATAAACCTTCCTGTAACATGCTGCCTGTGACACATGTGCCTAATAACCCTTTCCTTAACATGCTGCCTGTGGCATGTGTCCCTAATAACACTTCCCGTAACATGCTGCCTGTGGCACTTGTCCCTAATAATCCTTCCCTTAACATGCTGCCTGTGACACTTGTCCCTAATAACCCTTCCCTTAACATGCTGCCTGTGACACATGTGCCTAATAACCCTTCCCGTAACATGCTGCCTGTGGCACTTGTCCCTAATAACCCTTCCCATAACATGCTGCCCATGACACTTGTCCCTAATAACCCTTCCTGTAACACACTGCCTGTGGCACTTGTCCCTAATAAACCTTCCCTTAACATGCTGCCTGTGACACTTGTCCCTAATAACCTTCTCTTAACACACTGCCTGTGGCACTTGTCCCTAATAACCCTTCCCTTAACATGCTGCCTGTGACACTTGTCCCTAATAAACCTTTCCGTAACATGCTGCCTGTGACACATGTCCCTAATAACCCTTCCCTTAACATGCTGCCTGTGACACATGCCCCTAATAATCCTTCCCTTAACACGCTGCCTGTGACACGTGACCCTAATACCCTCTCCAGTAACATGATGCCTGTGACACGTTTCCCTAAAAACCTTCCCTTAACACACTGCCTGTGACATGTGTCCCTAATAACCCTTTCCATAACATGCTGCCTGTGAGACATGTCCCTAATAACCCTTCTTTTAACACACTGCCTATGACACTTGTCCCTAATAACCTTTCGCTTAACACGCTGCCTGTGACACTTGTCCCTAATAACCCTTCCCTTAACATGCTGCCTGTGACACTTGCCCCTAATAACCCCTCCCTTAACAAGCTGCCTGTGACACTTGTCCCTAATAATCTTCTCTTAACACACTGCCTGTGGCAGTTGTCCCTTATAACCCTTCCCTTAACATGCTGCCTGTGACACTTGTACCTAATAAACCTTCCCTTAACATGGTGCCTGTGACACTTGTCCCTAATAACCCTTCCCGTAACATGCTGCCCGAGACACTCGTCCCTAATAACCCTTCCTGTATCATGCTGCCTGTGACACGTGTGCCTAATAACCCTTCCCTTAACATGCTGCCTGTGGCACGTGTCCCTAATAACGCTTCCCGTAACATGCTGCCTGTGACACGTCCCTAATAACCCTTCCCGTAACATGCTGCCTGTGACACTTGTCCCTAATAACCCTTCCCATAACATGCTGCCCATGACACGTGTCCCTAATAACCCTTCCTGTAACACACTGCCTGTGACACTTGTCCCTAATAACATTCTCTTAACACACTGCCTGTGGCACATGTCCCTAATAACCCTTTCTTTAACATGCTGCCTGTGACACTTGTCCCTAATAACCCTTTCTGTAACATGCTGCCTGTGACACATGTCCCTAATATCCTTTCCCTTAACATGCTGCCTGTGACACATGCTCATAATAACCCTTCCCTTAACACACTGCCTATGACACGTGACCCTAATACCCCCTCCCGTAAAATGCTGCCTGTGACACGTTTCCCTAAAAACCTTCCCTTAAAACGCTGCCTGTGACACGTGTCCCTAATAACCCTTCCCTTAACACGCTGCCTGTGAGACATGTCCCTAATAACCCTTCTCTTAACACACTGCCTGTGACACTTGTCCCTAATAACCCTTCCCTTAACATGCTGCCTGTGACATTTGTCCCTAATATCCCGTCCCTTAACATGCTGCCTGTGACACTAGTCCCTAATGATCTTCTCTTAACACACTGCCTGTGGCAGTTGTCCCTTATAACCCTTCCCTTAACATGCTGCTTGTGACACTTGTCCCTAATAACCCTTCCCTTAACATGCTGCCTGTGACACTTGTCCCTAACAACCTTCTCTTAACACACTTCCTGTGGCACTTGTCCCTAATAGCCCTTCCCTTAACACACTGCCTGTGACACTTGTCCCTAACCCTTCCCATAACATGCTGCCCCTGACACTTGTCCCTAAGAACCTTTCCTGTAGCATCCTGCCTGTGACACGTGTCCCCAGTAACCCTTCCCTTAACATGCTGCTTGTGACGCTTGTCCCTAATAATCTGCTCTTAACACGCATGCTTTGGCAGTTGTCCTTTATAACCCTTTCCTTAACATGCTGCTTGTGACGCTTGTCCCTAATAATCTGCTCTTAACACGCATGCTTTGGCAGTTGTCCTTTATAACCCTTTCCTTAACATGTTGCCCATGACACTTGTCCCTAATAACCCTTCCCGTAACATGCTGCCTGTGACACATGTCCCTAATAACCCTTCCCGTAACATGCTGCCTGTGACACATGTCCCTAATAACCCTTCCCTTAACACACTGCCTGTGGCACTTGTCCCTAATAACCCTTCCCATAACATGATGCCCATGACACTTGTCCCTAATAACCCTTCCTGTAATACACTGCCTGTGGCACTTGTTCCTAATAAACCTTCCCTTAACACGCTGCCTGTGACACTTGTCCCTAATAACCTTCTCTTAACGCATTGCCTGTGAAACTTGTTCCTAATAACCCTTCCCTTAACATGCTGCCTGTGACACTTGTCCCTAATAACCCTTTCCGTAACATGCTGCCTGTGACACATGTCCGTAATAACCCTTCCAGTAACATGCTACCTGTGACATATGTCCCTATTACCCTTACCTTAACATGCTGCCAGTTACACATACCCTTAATAACCCTTCCCTTAACACGCTGCCTGTGACACGTGACCCTAATACCCCTTCCCGTAACATGCTGCTTGTGGCATGTTTCCCTAATAACCCTTCCCTTAACACGCTGCCTGTGACACGTTTCCCTAATAACCCTTCCCATAACATGCTGCCTGTGACACATGTCCCTAATAACCCTTCCCTTAACATGCTGCCTGTGACACTTGTCCCCAATAACCTTTGCCTTAACATGCTGCCTGTGACACTTGTCCCCAATAACCCTTACTTAAGATACTGCTTGTGACACTTATACCTAATATCCCTTCCCTTAACATGCTGCCTATGACACTTGTCCCTAATAGCCCTTCGTATAGCATCCTGCCTCTGACATGTGTCCCTAATAACCCTTCCCTTAACATGCTGCCTGTGACACTTGTCCCTAACAACCTTCTCTTAACTCACTGCCTGAGGCACTTGTCTCTAATAACCCTTCCCTTAACACACTGCTTGTGACACTTGTCCCCAATAACCATTCCTGTAACATGCTGCCCATGACACTTGTCCCTAATAACCCTTCCTGTAACATGCTGCCTGTGACACGTGTGCCTAATAACCCTTCTCTTAACACGCTGCCTGTGACACATGTCCCTAATAACCCTTCCCTTAACATGCTGCCTGTGACACTTGTCCCAAATAACCTTTGCCTTAACATGCTGCCTGTGACACTTGTCCCAAATAACCCTTCCTATAGCATCCTGCCTTTGACATGTGCCCCTAATAACCCTTCCCTTAACATGCTGCCTGTGACACTTGTCCCTAACAACCTTCTCTTAACACATTGCCTGAGGCACTTGTCCCTAATAACCTTTGCCTTAACATGCTGCCTGTGACACTTGTCCCTAATAACCCTTCCCTTAACACACTGCTTGTAACACTTGTCCCCAATAACCCTTCCCGTAACATGTTGCCCATGACACTTGTCCCTAATAACCCTTCATGTAACATGCTGCCTGTGACACGTGTGCCTAATAACCCTTCTCTTAACACGCTGCCTGTGGCACATGTCCCTAATAACCCTTCCCATAACATGCTGCCTGTGACACATGTAACTAGTAACCCTTCCCTTAACATGCTGCCTGTGACACTTGTCCCTAATAGCCCTTCGTATAGCATCCTGCCTCTGACATGTGTCCCTAATAACCCTTCCCTTAACATGCTGCCTGTGACACTTGTCCCTAACAACCTTCTCTTAACACACTGCCTGAGGCACTTGTCCCTAATAACCCTTCCCTTAACACACTGCTTGTGACACTTGTCCCCAATAACCCTTCCTGTAACATGCTGCCCATGACACTTGTCCCTAATAACCCTTCCTGTAACATGCTGCCTGTGACACGTGTGCCTAATAACCCTTCTCTTAACACGCTGCCTGTGGCACGTGTCCCTAATAACCCTTCCCAAAACATGCTGCCTGTGACACATGTCTCTAATAACCCTTCCCTTAACATGCTGCCTGTGACACTTGTCCCTAATAACCTTTGCCTTAACATGCTGCCTGTGACACTTGTCCCCAATAACCCTTACCTTAAGATACTGCTTGTGACACCTATCCCTAATATCCCTTCTCTTAACACGCTGCCTGTGGCACGTGTCCCTAATAACCCTTCCCAAAACATGCTGCCTGTGACACATGTCTCTAATAACCCTTCCCTTAACATGCTGCCTGTGACACTTGTCCCTAATAACCTTTGCCTTAACATGCTGCCTGTGACACTTGTCCCCAATAACCCTTACCTTAAGATACTGCTTGTGACACCTATCCCTAATATCCCTTCCCTTAACATGCTGCCTGTGACACTTGTCCCTAATAACCCTTCCTATAGCATCCTGCCTTTGACATGTGCCCCTAATAACCGTTCCCTTAACATGCTGCCTGTGACACTTGTCCCTAACAACCTTCTCTTAACACATTGCCTGAGGCACTTGTCCCTAATAACCTTTGCCTTAACATGCTGCCTGTGACACTTGTCCCTAATAACCCTTCCCTTAACACACTGCTTGTGACACTTGTCCCCAATAACCCTTCCTGTAACATGCTGCCCATGACACTTGTCCCTAATAACCCTTCCTGTAACATGCTGCCTGTGACACGTGTGCCTAATAACCCTTCTCTTAACACGCTGCCTGTGGCACGTGTCCCTAATAACCCTTCCCATAACATGCTGCCTGTGACACATGTAACTAGTAACCCTTCCCTTAACATGCTGCCTGTGACACTTGTCTTTAACAACCTTCTCTTAACACACTGCTTGTGGCACTTGTCCCTAATAACTGTTCCCGTAACATGATGCCCATGTCACTTGCCTCCTCTACTTACATATAGTGATTAAGTATACATCACTTTTCCACATTTTCTGCAGTACTGCAGTAGTACTCATAGAAAAAATCATAATAAAAGGACCTAATCTCAAATATTTGGCCTATGACTAGGCAGTACTACCATCCTCTCTTACACTACATCTTCATATGAAAAAAGAGTTTTACAAATGTTAATTGTTTAATGTCATCTGACTAACATATATCTCAATGGCCCACATGATGAATGCAGTGCTAAGGTCTCACCATGGCTATAATGCATTCAGGTTAAGCAGAAAAACTGAAGCTGTCACACTAAGTCAACTAAGAGCTATACAATCCATGGTGCAATGCACACCCAACAAGAAAAGCTACCAGTTGATTCCATCTTGCACTGTAGGCAGAAAAGCTGAAGAGAAACAAGGACTAGTAGGCAGTAGAAGTGTAGTGCAATCCATTCGTAAACTAGAAATATGGATTAGCTTCAAAAATTCATGGTAATATGACTGCAGGCACAAAAGAATTGGTGACCAATACTGAACGTTGTTCATAACAACAAGCTGTACAATAGGTGCAGATGAAATGTATTATAAAATTTAACTTCTGTTGACATCTGTTATGATTGTACTGCAGGCAGAAAAACTGCAAAGTAACAGTGACCAGTAGGCAAAAAGAACTGTAATGCAGGCAACAGACACAACTGAAGCGTATTACAAAATGATACACACCCATATCGCATAATGACTTTCGCTGACATCAGTTACTATTGTACTGCAGGTGAAGAATGACAGCGATCAGCAGGCAAAAAGAATTCAACGACAAAGGCCCGAATCACAGAGTTTTAAGTCAAATACCAAACAATGGAGGCGAACCTCAGGATATTCTATGAAATTCTCCCCTTTTCATTCCCTTCCCCCATCAAACATGTGAGGAACCCAAAAAGACTTAAATTATTATTACAAGCTGTCAGGACTAGGTGACTAAAGTCTGAAAGAACAAATAATTAGGTAGAAAGCCACAAATTAAAGGGAGCACACCAAATTATGAGCCAGGAAACAAAAAATGATGGTGCAAAAAACAACACTATTCCCATTTTCTTAACACAAACCAGCCAAAATTCAGGAACGCAGTGACATAATGATAGGCACTGCATAACCTGTTCAGCATTTTTATACAACTACTGTTCAACCTCTTAGCACAGAAATCTGAATGAAACCAAAATTATTGGTAGAATAAAGGTGAGAAATCAGGGATTTGCTAGGTAACATAATTTAAGAGGAACATAAATATCAGGCAAACATCTGGACATTGACATATTCACAAGCCCCCCCCCCAAAAAAAAAAAAAGACTCTTAGCACAAGATCTCTGGACAAAAGCATAAAACCAGAGAATGTACTGCGTATTATGTGAAGAATATGAAGTTTGTGTTTCAGTAACTTTGGTCCTCAACTTTGTGGTACAAAGCCAAATTTTTCAAGGGAACAGACCAAAAATATCAGAGAAACATTCTACAACATTCTCATAGCCCCCACCCCCAACCTCTCTCATAACAATTCAAGACAAAGCCAAAAATCGCAGAACAAAGGAGTAATATTAGTGATAGTTTTAAACATTGATATTTTAAACTTAGATACTCAAATAACAATGTTCATATTAGTATGCATTAGTGCAACATCAGTATATTCTGCAGAATTCTCACAGTCCCTACCCCCCCCCCAAGTCTCAGCACAATAATCCAGATAAAGCCAAAAGTAATTGCAGAGCAAATATATAACAACATCAGTGATAAGTTTAACTTATTGTCGTAAGCATTATTATAAACTTATAAAGCTAATAGAACAAGTTTTGCATTAGTATGCATTACAGTAATGCCTGTAGATTTTGTAACATTCTCAGCCCCTAGCCCTCAAAATTTCAGGGCAAGAATTCTGAACAAAGTAAGAAAGCACAAGACAAATGCTAAACATCAGGGAAAATGTTTATAAAATGCTTTTATAAAGTTATAAAAATGATAAATGGGTTTTCTTATAATTCGGTATTAGTTTACTTCAATCCTCAAAGTTTTGCAAGAAAACAAATTGTTTTAAGGAACAGACCACAAATGTTAAACAAACAGTCTGCAACACTCTCAAAGTCCGTACCCCTCATTACCAACCTCTCAATACAATAATTCTGGATGAATCAAAATATAAAAAGTAAAAAACAAGACAAAGGTGTAAAATTAGTTATTTAAAGCACTAGGCTTATGTACTAAGATGCTGGGATAACAAATTTTGCAGTAGCATGCATTGTATGAACCCACATTGTTTATGTGGAGCAGAACAAAAGTGCCAGCCAAATATCTGAGCATTGTGCAACATTCTCACAGCCCTTACCCACCTGCTGACCTATGAGCAAGAACAATTCTAGACAAAATCAAAAATAATTGCATAACAAAGGCGTACCATCAGGGATAGTTTTAAACATTGCTATTATAAATTTAGAAACATTTATAGAACAGGGTTTGCGTTAAAATGATATCTGCATATTGTGCAGCATTCTGACAATCTCTATTTCCCCCTAACAACTCAGCATAGCAATTCAAGACAAAGCCAAAAGTAATAACAGAACAAAGGTGTAACCTCAGGGATAGTATTAAACATTGTTATTATAAACATAGATACTAGAATAACAGGGTTCAAATTAGTATACATAAAAACAACAGCAGTACATTCTGCAGAATTCTCACAGCCCCCCAACATCTCAGCACAACAATTCTAGATAAAGCTAAAAAGCAATTCCAGAGCAAAAATGTAACATCATCAGTGAAAAGTTTACCATTTTGTTTTCTTCTTTCGGCTTTTCCCGGTTGGGGTCACCACAGAGGATCACCGGTCCGCAGATTGATTGGCAGTGAAGTTTTTATGGTGTCAAGTTGCCAGCCCAGTGCCCAAACGTCATAGAAGGCACACACACACACAAGTACATTCCTGCATGTCTTTAAAATTCACTCGACCTCAGGGAGGACATACAGACTCCACACAGAAGGCACTCCAGTCGAGACTTAAACCAGAGAAACTCTTGCTGTGAGGCAACAATGCTAACTGCTACACCACTGCAGCCTAACTGACATTATTATAAACTAAACCACAAATATCAAGCAAACAATCCACAACAATCTCAAACCCATACCTCCACTACCAATAATTTTGGATGAAGCAAAAATAAAAAAAAATGCAAAAACAAGACAAAGGATCAACCTTAGGGATTTAAAGCACAGCTTGTAAACTAATAAAGATGCTAGAATAACAGATTTTGCAGTAACATGCATTGTATGAACCCACTTTTTTATGAGGAACAGACCAAAAATATCAAGCATCTGAACATTGTACAGCATTCTCACAGTCCCTGTTTCCCCATGTCTAACCTTTCAGCATAATTCTGGACAAAGGATGAATGATTAATGAATGAATGAATGAAAAAAAAAGAATATTCTTATGCAGAACTGACTAAAAGACTAAAACAAATCTAGACATTATCACAGATAAGCCCCCCCCCCCTTGATTTCTTAGCAAGAAAATTCTGGACAAAGATAAAATAAACTATTTCAATCTTCACCCCACTCCACCACATGATCCCCTTAGCACAAGAATTCTGTGCAAACATTATTACAATCCTCATCTCTCTATGTTTCATTAAGCCTCTCACAAAAAAAAAGTAAAAAAAAAAAAAAACAGCAACTTACCTTTTCTGCAGTAGAAGGCTGCTACTAATTATCTGCTCATTCTTCACAGTTGCAAGCTGACCCCTGCTTGCTTCCACAAAAAAAACAATTTAGCCCTTTTAATTTGCCCTTAAAAGGGCAGTTTTTCAGACCTTTAAATATTACCTTTACAAGGGCAGTTGAAAATGGAGCTCCTTGCCCCAATGATCATGACATCCTTCTGAAGTTCTTCCCCTCCTCAGTCAGTCCTCTCCTCATGATACTGACATGCCAGTAATCCAATGTAACCAAGAAAGCCCCTCTCTTGAAAAATAAGAAGGATTGCTTGCTACACATGTGCCTTTTTAAAGGCAGCTGACACAGGAAGTCCTTCACAAGGATCAATCAGGTCCTTGCTTCACTTCCTAATAATAAAAAAAAAAAACATAACTTAACTTCCCTGGCTGCTGGCTGTTGCAACCAATAAGGACCTTGCTTCACTGAAGTGGACCTGATGGAGTGGCGCTTTTAGCTGAAGTTGCAGGTAGCTACAGGGAAGAAAAAAAACCCAAAATATTTTGCTCCTGTGAATCAATTTGTAGAAGGCAAGGAGGAAGGAGAAACCGGTGTCCACCTGTGTACAAGTTGGCTGTATGAGTGGGGGCCCTTGTATATGGGGAGATAATCGAGAGTCCCCCATGGCCATGGGTTTGGTGAGTGCCTAACACAGACTATGGATCCATGGGCAGACATGTTGAAGTGGCTATCAAATTAATCTTGACAGAGGAGTAAGAAAGGCCAGAGGATAATAACTCACACAAATGTAGAACCAGATAAATATTCGCATTCAAATTGTTCTTGGTTCTTAGTACCACTACAAAATCTTTTCCACTAACCAATATATCATTCCCAATAGTAGGTTTCTTTGCCTCCTGTAATACCTGCTGCATGTCTTCAGAAAATAGGTTCCTAAGAGGTATTCAAACTCTATCTTCCAAGCAGTTAGCTGAAGTTGTTTCAAGTTGAGGTGTATCAAACAACTTTTGTCTTGTGTGAGTAAGTCTGGTTTGTGAGGAAGCTTGTGGTAATTGCCTTTGACCATTTCCATAAGAATGGAAAACCACTACTGCCTGCACCAGAATGGGGCCACCATAATGATCTTTGTAGAGTCCTTCTAAATCTTCAGAATGACCCTGGATATCCGTAGAAAGGGTGGAAAGGCATACAGGAACATTCTCAGCCAAGGAAATAAGACTGTACAAGGAGTCCTGGAGAAGAATTTTGCTAGTTTTGTGTTCTGAATGGAGATGAATAGATCTATCTTAGGTTTTTCTCACAGCTGAGACAAATCCTGGAAGCCACCCCCCCCCCCCCCAAATTCAGTGTTCATTCATGAGGGTCTGTCATGGTCTTGTTCAGCTTATCTTCCACAATGTTTTGCTTTCTGATAGAATCTAAGTTGCCTACAGAGTGAAATTGTGCTTAATACCAAAATCCCAGGCTGCCATGGCAAGTTTGCACAGAGGGTAAGATCTGGAACCTCTCCCTTGTTTGTTTATGTACCAGGTCCTGGGGACCACAGATGACAGAGAGAGCTGAGTACATTTATTACAGCCAACATCTTTGTTATGTTTATGTGTTGGTCTGTCTTTTTTGCTCTAAAGACCTTCCATTTTTTGCACCCAAAGACCCAGTTCCCCAAGCAAAGTCTGAGGCATCTGTTGTTGCAGAAAGCACTGGAGATGGAATAGAGAATGGGAGACCTGGATTCAGATAAAGCTAGTCTCTCCTCTAAACTGATTCTCTTTTTGCAAATTCCAAAACTGTAATTTGAAATGTCAGGTGATGCTGATGTTAGGATCATACAGAATTTAGGTACTGTTCAATCTTTCTCATATGGACTTTGACAAGAGGAATCGTTAGAATCATAGATGCCATGAATGTTAGTATCCTGAGAGATTCCCTTACTTATGTCCAGGACTGAATAGAAATACTCAATAAAAGATCTACATATAGATTTACCTTTTCTTCTGTGGAAGAAAAGATATTTGAACTGAAGTATCTCAGAGACAACCTAGGAATGCATTCCTATAAGAAGGAGTCAAACAAGACTTTTGAATGTACTCCTAGAAACTCAGTCTGTGAATGAGATCTCTTATTCAAGTGGGAGATTCCTGTACACTTTGACAAAGCCTATGAAAAGATAAACAAGTCATCTAAGTAAGGAAAATGTGAATACCTTTAAGTCTACAACAGATTTTCATTGGAGCTAAACACTCTGTGAACACCCTTGGAGTAGTGCATAATCCAAAGGGTAATGCAGATAACTGATAGTGTAATCCAGACACAGAAAACAGTAAAAAAAAAACATTTGAAATATGAGGCTGTAGGAATATGATAAGCACATTTTAAATTTGGAGTTACTGAAGCGTGAAAAGGAGAATACGTGGTAACAAGTTGTGAAGGGATGGTATTTTGAACTTTAGAATCTTTAGAAACTAATTGTGAAAGGAAAAATCTAAGACTAGTCTCCATGAGGCCTCTTTCTTTGGTACCTGAAACACTCTTAAATAAAAACCTTTCCCAGTCAGAGTAAGAAGAGCAAGCTCTATGATCCCCCAAGTCAGCAAATGCTGAATGACAGGAGGGGAAAAAAGTTTGATCTGATGGGTGAGGAGGAATCTCCTGAAATGGAGGTAGGAACTCCTACAGTCACCTGTAACCTTGATAGACCACACTCAGAACCCATTTGTATGACATTATCTGTTGCCCAACAGAAAAATGGAGAGCCAAATTTGTGGGTAGATTTTAAGGTTTGCCAGGGTGGGAATGGGGAGAAACCATTTGCAGATAGTCATTCAGACTTGTTGGAACGCCCCTGGTTTCTGGCAGATTTACGTTTTTTGATCCTTCTTGTTATTATTTCTATGACTGCATACTTGCCATAAGTTTGCTGTGTCTGCTTATCTTGCTTTTTTATAAAAAAGATCATGTGCTAGGGATGAAACCATTAACAGATGTGGAGATGGAAGGCAGAACAATATGTCACCCCTTGAATCATTTTCCCTCTCTCATTACACTTTTTCAGGACCTCAGTGGGAGATGGTCAAAAACAACCTGCCATGGCGAGAATTCAAAATTTCAGCTTTACCATCCTCAGGTAAAGTTTGAGAATGTAACCATGCATATTCACTTATAACAGACCCAGTAGCTGCTGCTGTGGAATTTGCATCAGCGGAGTCACAAGCATATTTAAGAATGTTTAGTTACTGGAACTACAGAAGCAATGTGTATTCAGAGAACATTTAGACAGAAAGTGACAATAATGTTTCTCATATTCTCCAGTGAAGCAAGCAAAAACTTTAACGTGATTTTGACAACTGTGAATCCTAAAAATAAGTGTGGTAGAAGAATGCACTCTTTTTCAAAATCTTTTAAAGATTCCCCATCCTTTTCAGTGTGTGTGTGTGTGTGTGTGTAGAGGGGGGGGGGGTTGGCATTTGCTAAAGTAATTGCTAAGGAAATCAGTGCATAGTTATATCTGGGATTAGAAAATAGAACTTTGTATGACTGCGAAAAAACTTTATACAGTTAATCTGTCTTCTTAGGTTCTGCTGGCTGGCTGTCAGGCATACTGGAGGCTATAATAAAAACACCTTCAAAAGTTCAAAGAACAGAAGGAACTGGAGTAGGTAGAGGAAATACAAGTTAACAAATATTTTCTCAAAGAAACTGTAATGTCATTATATTCCCACTGAAACAACTGGTTCATTCCAGATATGGTTTCAGAAAAAGAAAATTCTTCCAAGGGACAGTCAGAAGAAATACTATCCTAAGGATCGGTATCAGTTACCTGAGAAGAAACAACAAAAGTAGTTCCCTCATAATAACTTTCCTGTTCATCACACTGGGAATATTCAGAAAATTAAAAATTCATTTTTCTCTTACCAGTAAATCCAGAATGAGAAGAGGTAAGAGCTTGAACTAAGCCCTGAGCTAAGAGCAATAAATAATCCCTGTATAAAGTAACAGACTCTGGAGAAGATAAATGTTTAATTTTCTGCTTCTTGTTATAGGATTTCCATATGAGCCTACTGACCCTTGTTAGGGACATTAAAACAGGGAACACACATCCCATTCTCACTAGGCAGAGAAGCATTTCCTGCTCATTTCTCCTTGAAGAACTAGGGTGGTTCTATTATGCATGCCAAGGACACTCCAAAAGCGGCAGAGGACATGTCTAATCCCTGGTCCATAGTGGATGAAGGGACTGCACAAGAGGAAAAGAAGGAAGAAGACGAGTGGTCTGAGGAACCAAAAATGGCCACTGCAGATTCATCCATCTGTGGCTCAACAAACGTTGTTGCGGTACATATATTATCTTGTTTTTCTGTTTTTTTCATTTCACTAAATAATCAGTTAATTCATTAATAGGTCTGGATTGTGTAATACAGTCTAATCATGTTGCATTTTAGTAATATATTTTTCAGTACCTTCTTTGCAGCCTCCAGCAAATGCAAAGGGTTTGACTTTTTCCAGTTCATTTAGACTGCATTATTTGAAGGGATGATAAGAACCGTCTGATCTTCAACATCCATTATATAGTCATTGCTGAATATCACTGTGATACAATTTTCTCTACAGGATAGATCATAAAGGATTTCAGCTTTTAATTATACTATTATTCTGGCAGCTGGTGCAGAGGACTAATGTTCCAACTTATTATTCAGCTGCTCCTTGTGGCAAGGATGTTGGATTTGAATCTTCTTATAGTCATTTACTTTCTGTGTGACATTGAGCAAGTCAGTTAAACAGGCATTGCTTTGAAGCAATTGGGAAGATGGGCTAGGCTCCTTAATGGTCTTCAAAATTGCATGCCTAGTAACTATAAACTTGTTTTTGATTCCCAACCATCCCTGTTACATAGCCGATGTAGTTCAGGAAATGTTACACCAATATTACCAGCACATCATTTTAAATTTTGCTCATTTATTCAGAGATTCCCTATGTCTGGCTTGGACACCTGTGACTACAAAACTTGGATTGCTTCTAAAACCATCTGGACCAACAAAGCTGATATGTTTTTTTTTTTTTTTTTTACTTGCTCTGTCTCAGTGCTATATAACACTGCATTTATTAATTTGGTTGAATTTATCACTATTTCTTAGCCTGCTCTTGTTAAAGAAATGCCATCTGTTACTGTACTTCTCTTAGGGTGTTTTAACAGTATTCTGATATTTCCTAACTTCCTGCGATACTGCAAAAGCATTTCAGAGTTTGTCAAAGTTCTCCTGAGACTGCCAAAATAGTTCTAAGTTTTGCAAAGTTTTTATGTGCTCTCTTACATTATGTATTTTTTGTATTCTTTTTAACATTTCTCAGGGTTAGTGAACTTATTTCCAGGGATTCCTGATACTGAAGGAATCCTATTGCCATAAAGCAGTTGTTACTGCACTTAAAACCAGTTCATTGGAAACTGCTGGTGAAAGCTTATTGTGTGTTTTAGCTTATTGGCCTGAGGGATTAACTGGGTAAAAGTCTTTAATCCTGCTGGTATAAAAGCCTCACATTTGTGCCATGTTCAAATACGGTTCCATATGCCTTGTATATATACACAAACATCTCCAGTTTAAAATCTTCTATAGGAAATGCTCTCCATAGTCTTCCACTGTTTACAGCTGCTCAAAGACCTGCCAGTTTGTATAGAGGGAAGTACCACTGTAGGTCATCTAATTGGTGCTGCTTAATGTTTGTTGACTTTTGTCAGAGGTCTGAAGAGTTTCTGCTGAAATTGAAAGCACCCACTGCTAAAATCGAACAAATAAGTACTGTTTGAGTTTTCTTTGCACTTTGCTGACTGTATTTTATCATTTACCTGCCTCAGTTTGCTGATTTTTTCTGTATTTTCTGCACTTTGAAAATGCTGTTCTTGCTTTAAGTAGCTAGTACATAGCATAGACTAGAATCAGATCTGCTGAATCTAGACTGTATTGTTACACCCTTGTGTCAGAAGTGTGTAGTCTGAGCCTCATCTGAGTTGGAGATTACTAGAAAAAAGCTCATTGTGTGCTTTCCCATTGGTAGTTTAGCTTACAAGTTTTTAATTTGTATTTATTTAAGCCTCATATTTGTGTAGGTTTGCACTTTAACTGGAGCTGCTCAACATTTGGCAAATTTTGCCAGAGATCTGGAGAGATTCTGCTAAAACCCAAAGCATCCACTGCTAAAATTAAAAAAAAATAAATAAATGTTTTGTGAGTTTCCATTCTATTTTTGCTAACTGTATTTTATCATTTTGCTGCCTCATTTTACAGATTTTTGCTGTATTTATTTACACTTTATACAAGGTGTTCTGTTGCTTTAAGTAGGTAGTACATAACATAGACTAGAGCCACATCCGCCGAATCCAGACTGTATTGTTACACTTGAGTACTATTCCACCCATCTTTCATTAGGAGGTCCATGCCTGCACCCTTGTGGCAGAAGTGTGTAGTCTGAGCCTCATCTGAGTTGGAGATTACCGGAAGAAAAGCTCATTGTGTGTCTTCCCACTGGAAGTTTAGCTTAAACGTGTTTAATTTCACCTGTATTTAAGCCTCACATTTGCACATAGCTGTGCACAATGCAATGGGGTTCAGTTGTGCCATGTATAGACACAAGTGCCTTGAAAGACAATTTTGTCCTAGAAATCTATTAATGAATTCTCCCAATCTTCCCTGCTGCATTGTGGGAAACAGTTGTGCACTAAGAAGCACTGCCATAGTTATCACCTCTAGCTTTCAATAGAATAAGCCCCCTTTGTTAATCCTGGAGCAAAATCTGGTCAAACTAGCCCACTCGCTAACAGTTAGGGTAAAAAACTTCTATAATGGACAGTCTGTTTCCAACCATTTTTCCAAACAGCCTGATTGATGTGGGTATCCTGAGGCAATGTAGTAATTGCCTTATGTATGCTGACAACCACATACTCCTAAACCAAACAAATACAATATATGAGAGATGTAATTACACTATGAATTTGAAATCATTTCTCTCATGTAACAACAAACTGGACATCAAACTGGTTGCCAGCACACACACACAGCACCTCTTACACAAAACAATGTCACAACACATAAACCCACATATGTGCAGGTACTCAATAGAAGCCTACCAAAAGATCAGAGACCTCCCAAGTGCAAACCACTTGCGCACACTGCAAAGTAAATAGAATCCACTGCACACAACACACACACCAGTGTCTCAGCAAATAAGCTCATAAGGCAAAACACCTCAAAACCAAATCTCCTGATCATAGGCTACTCCACAGTGAGGCACATAAATGTCCCCCTCACCAGGCTGGACAAGGAGAAGGTCATAGTCAGCTGCCTGTCAGGTGCCAGGATCCTTCAAATCACGCACGCACTCAAGTCATGCAACAACAATTACATTATGACTCTGTCATAGTGCATGTAGGGGTGAATGACCTAAGACATACTTCTCTGGACTATATGATGAGAGACATGACTGAACTCTCAGATTACATACCCTAGGCAAGTATGTCCCTAACCCTAAGCAGCATTCTGCTATCATCCAGGATTATGCTACAATATAGACAAAAAATGATTGACTTCAACAATTGGCTTTGTTGCTGGTGTCAGTCCAGGGGGGGTCTAGTATCTGTCAGCCTGGGAAGACGTGGTTGACAAACCACACTGCTTTGTCAGAGATGGTCTCCACCTTTCTCCTCTAGGCTTTTGGTTACACAAAAAGGCACTTGCCTCCCCATAGTGCCTTTTTTTTCAGGCTATGTCAAAGCAACAAAATTTCAGAAGTAAAAAAGTCTACTCAAGACAAACTCAAGGTTATGATGCTTAATGCTAGGGGACTAAACAGGAAACTGCACTCCCTGGAATCACTGCTCACCGTGGAAGATGCTGACAGCTGCAATCACTGAGACATGATTTAAGGCTGCGAAGAGCACCTCGGCCGTGCAAGGCTGAGATGCCTTTCACACATTCAGGCCACAGAATAAATGTGAAAGAACAAAAGGTGGAGATGTATCGATCTTCATTAAAGCCAAATACACCTCAAGACTCGTTAAACAGTATGACTCTCTTGAGCTACTCCAGGTCCAACTAACTGTGATTAAAACACGCTACAACATAATTTTTAGGTACAGGTCCCCCACCATGAACCAAAAGAGGCACACTCCCTACCTGGACTTAGCTGAGTCACTCACTATACAGCCAAACACTTTGGTCATGGGTGATTTCAATTATCCTTCCATCATCTGGTCAACATACATGAGCACAAACATGCTCACTCTGAGCTTCCTGGACTTTGTCAATACAAATGCACTGTAACAGCTAGTCTGCATTGCCACAAGGGGCTCAAATGTCCTAGACTTAGTATTCATCAGCATGGGGGGGGGGGGGTCACTGCACTATCCCCTGTATGTTGCCCTCCCTGGTAAGGTCAGACCATAAATTTGTCTCATTCTAAGTAATGATCAGACATGACAGCCCCCACAGGAGCAAAAAAAAAACAAACTACAGCCTACTAGACAATGGTATAAAAAGTTTCAAACCTCCTGCTAACAAAGCCAACAATGACTCCTATACAGAGAAGTACATAGATGGCCTGTATAATCATCTAAACTGTATAGACTTGACTGTACCTGAATGGATCAAAGCCATGTCCTTCCAAAAAAAAAAAAAAAACAACAAAAGGAAGAAACTGATGTCTAATAACAAGAGGGCACTTACTCAGTGAAAAAAGAATACCCTCCACAGCTTGAACAAGCAAATCAGATATCTTGTAAAGTCATTTAAAGCTAATTATGAAGTTAAATTGGCATCCCTAGCTAAAAATAATCATAAGGCATTCTTTAGCTACATCCAAAATCTAATGCCCAACTACATGCCAAACTTATAGTGGATGGTACCTCTTGTACTAAACCTGAGGAAAAATGCCTACCTGCCTGCTAACAGATTTGATACAAACTTCACTCCCCTGTCCCCACCAGCTATACTCAAAAGTATACCAGACAACAGTCCTCTACCTAGTATCTCCAAAAAGCAGGTCATATCTGCACTCTCCAAGGACCAAAACATTGCCTCTATTGTACCACATACTATCCCTGGCTGTTTACTAAACAATCTAAAATAAGACCTAGTGGAACAACTTGGCATTCTCAATGGCCTTGTTCCAGCAGAATGGAGAACAGCAACAGTAATCCTCTTGTACAAAGGGAATCCATTAACCAACTCTGAGAACTATAGATTTGCAAGCCTAACCAGCCATATCTGCAAGGCCATGGAAAGAATCATCATGAACCTTATCAACAAGGACATAGATGACCTTCAAACTCTTGACCTAACCCAGTTTGGCTTTGCTAAGGGGAGATCATGATTACTGAACAGGGTGGACTTCTTTGAGACTGCATCAAGGCCCTGAATGAAGACAAACATTACATACTGCCTATCTTGACTTAGCCAAGGCTTTTGACACAATCCCCCACTCAGATGTCATTGAGAAACTCTCCCAGCTGGGGATTAACCCATACATGACTAGATGAGTAGCTAACTGGTTCAATGACAAAGGTGGGGATTTCACTTCTACCAGTAGACCAGTTACCAGTGGTGTACTGCAAGGATCTTTGCTGGGCCCTGTACTGTTTGGAAACTACTTCTCAGAAGTCCAGAAAAAAAGTAGATGGCTTGTAGTCTGCTGATGACTGCAAACTGGGTGCAATCATTGAGTCCCCAAACAAAAGGGGCTAACACAGACAAATGATTGGTACCAAAGCCATGGACTAAAACTAAATACAAAAAAACTGCATTATTATTATCCCCTTTGGCAAAGAAGAAGTCCCTGTAAATTACAGTATTGACAGCATCCCCCAAAGCTCAAACCCAGTGATGCAATATTTGGGAAAAGAGGTTGATAGCAATCTAAACTTCAATCCCTGTGTCTCACAGCTGAAAAGGAAGCCTTCTACACTGCACATCTCATAGGTAAGGGCATCACATTCAAGACTAAGGATGTTATAACTTCTCTGTCCTCGACCCACATCACATCACTAATAGACTATAATGCTCCCTTTTGCATGTATCTCACCAGACAGCAGCATCAGCTGGAGACCACAGAGATTTCTTGCGAAGAAAACTCAGAGCCTACAAAGCATGACCTCCATGGAAAGACTGAAAGTCATGTCATTGTACTTTGTATCCTACAGGCTGCTGACAGGTGACTTGTGCCTGGTTTACATAGCAGTCTCTGACACTTCCCTAATAGAAATGCTGCACATCTACAAATCAAATGGGACAAGAGTCACTCGATCTAGGGATCTCAACCTAGCCTGTGACATTAACAGAACATGCTGGAGAGACAGATATATCTCCCATAGATTGTCACTCCTCTGGAATAAACTACCAATTTACTTGAAGCAGAGCTCCTCAATGACCCTATTCAAGTGCAACCTAGACAATTGGATGGGAGTCTGTAAATTCACCCCATCGGTAGCAACTATGTCCTTCATGGACAGAGGCAGTTGGTGCTGATCATAGACTCTCTCTGTGAATAATGGGGTCTATATTATTTCTCTGACAGCTTAGGTTGTCGAATGCTTAATGATTGACACCTAAGCAAAGTTTCAAAATCACGAACAGCCATATACGTGAATTCTTTCCTGGGGAAAGAATTTGTTAGGCCATCCGGAAATAAAATTAACTTTTCAACCTAAATATAGTGGGGGGCTGTGCCCCCACACCATCTAACTAAATATACCAACTCCGAGATCGCTCTACATTGGGGAAAGGGCAGATCCCTGATAATGGCTAAGCTAATTCTTTCCGAGGAAAGAATTTGCTTATATTGCCGTTCGCGATTTTGAAACTTCGACGCTTAGGTGTCGATCATTGGGCATTCCACAACCTAAGCTGACAAAGAAATAATATAGACCGAAATAATGACTATCTAACCAAGGTCAATTAGGGAACATTGGTATAACATGGCTAGACTTGTAAAAAGGCTCTAGGGCCATTAGCCTAATCACCTTCTATGAACCTATTCTTCAAGGGCAGCAGGCACTGCTTTTGTTGGTGAAGCACTGAAATGCAAAGTTGACAGCAGCAACCTCTGTTTAGTAATAGTTCTCTTTAATGTGGAATTGTTCAGATGACTTTCACTTCTACAAAGATTGAGCATATTGACTTAGCATATGTTATCAGGTAGTCAGTATTTCTTATGCGCTCATAAACACTCTTATTGAAACTTTGCTGCACATGGCTGAATTTTATGGTATATGCTAATGATCTTTATGCAGTTTCATGCAGATCATGCAAAGCTACTAATAAAGTGTGTGTAATTTATTTCTTCACAACAATGAGGAGAGCACATAGTGGCTTTAGATTGTCACTGTTAAACTGACACCATAACCTTTTGTGTAAAACGGAGAAAAAGGGGTTGTGAATGGATAGACAGTCAGCAAAGTGAATAGAACTTCTGGTGGGGGTGGAGGATGCTCTCTCTGAGGAAGAAAGAAACTTTTGCTCTTCATCATTTCATTTTTAAAAAGTTTTTGAACTGGCTTTGCAGAAGTAGTGTGTGTGTGTGTGTGTGTGTGTGTGTGTGTGTGTGTGTGTGTGTGTGTGTCTGTGTGCACGCTCGTGTGAGAATTAAGTTGGAATACTGACTGCTATGTTTGTGTGAAACAAATGTGAAATATGTGACTTTGGCCATTATTATTGTTATTATTTTTTGACAGACAGCTGAGAAGGATATAGCCAACAATGTAGCTATAATTGCTGGGTTCGAGGGATGTCAGTGGATATAAATGGTTGACCCTGTTGAGCTGATAAAGTTAAAAATTCATTAGTCTATCTTTGCAGGACTAATGTGCATTTGTATAAAGTAAACTGGAATACTTTATTACAGCCTTTTTATCACAATCAGATGTGATGTGTACACACTTAATGTGGCAGTAATTGTCGAGTGTGGATATTTGTAGATTATAATGACAGCACTTTAAGTGACCTTTTATGACCAGAATGTTCTGAAATGTGTACTTTGTCATTACTGGTTCATACATTTTGTTTCATTCCTTACTGGAAAACTTTCAAAACTACACATTTAAAACACACTAACATGTTGTTGTTGCTGAATTAAACGAGAAATATAATTCAGAAAACCATCAGGAAGGTGAATTCAAAGAACGCATTAATTTATGTGTAGTGCTAAAAATGTGTGCAGGGGGTCCATGATTTAAAAAACAGTCTGGGGCCCACAGTACACTTATTCTGCCACTGGCTAGATACATTTTCAATGAATGTGAGTTTCTAGGGAAAAGAAGTTTACTGTTCTTCATACTAAGTACGGAATACCAAAGGCGGAGGTGTGTCCATATTCATTAAGGATACCCACACCTCCAGGCTAGTTGCATAATGCAGCCGAGGTCATCCAAGTGCAACTAACTCTGGGCAAAACTGCAATCCAAATTGTAGCTTGCTACAGATCACCCACCATGCCCCAGGATTCCCACTCCTCTTTTCTTGATGTACTGGAAAATATTAGGGTTCAACCAAACACCCTAGTAATGGGATATTTCAACTACCCCACCATTAACTGGGAAAACTACTCATGTACCAACTCCTTCGCTCAACGCTTTCTGGAATTCATAAACTCCAATGCCCTGGATCAACTTATCCACACCCCCACCAGGGGCAACAATATCCTAGATCTAGTCATTACCAATATGAGTGACCTGAGTTCCACACCTGAAGCCAACGCCTCATTGGTCCGATCCGACCATAAGCTAATTACCCTACATATCCACATCCTGCCTCCACCCCCCATTAAGGAAACCATGGTAAAAAAATTTCTCCCAAGCCAACTTCATGCTTCTTAAGACAGAAGTGGTGAACTTCATGACACCCATGCAGATGGACAATACAGTTACGACTATTGAATCCTACACAATTGCACTTTATAAGCACTTACATGAGTGCATGGATCGTGCTATCCCAAACAGAATCAAGATGCTATCCTCCAAAAAAAGGAAGCCAATCTGGCGGTCCCCTGCCATAAACAAACTGTACAACAGAAGGAAGAAACTCTTGCAAAAGAGAGTAAAATCCCACTAGTGGAGGAGCTCCCTGGTCAGCCTCAGTAAGAAGCTGCGATCCCTGATTAAAATCCTCCAAAGCTAGTTACGAAAACAAAATCACCACTGATTCTAAAGACAACCACAAAGCATTCTATAGCTATGTCAAGAATCTCAATGGCAACACTCAGATCTGCTCTGAGTTACAGCACAATGGCACTAAATATACAGACCCAACTGATATTGCCAACATCCTGGCAGATAGGTTCAGTACTAACTTTACCCCCCTCTCAGAGAGCCCATCTCTATACCGGAAGACTGCAAAGTTCCTGTAATCACGGCTGCACAGGTAAAAAACACACTCTCCAAAGCCAAGAACACAGCATCCATGGGACCAGACAACATCCCAAGCTGCGTTCTACATGAACTATAGAACGAACCAGCACCCCACCTAAGTACCATGTTCAATCATAGCCTCACCTCAGGCTTTGTGCCTGCTGAATGGCGCACAGCAACGGTGATCCCACTCCACAAGCGGGGAGCCACCACGGACCCCGGGAACTACCACCCCCATTAGCATGACGAGCCTGGTCTGCAAGGCCATGGAACGTATCATCATGGAACTTATAAACAAAGACATTGGCTCATAGGGTCATAGTTTAGTACTAAGCTAACTGCTCTTGCGAGCCATTTTAAGCTTAGCCAATTATCCCTTGTGAGACTCAAACCCTGCACCTTGTGTTTATAAGGCAAACACCTTAGCCATTAAGCCACCCTCCCAATCTCCAAACTCTGGATCCCACCCAGTTCGGGTTTGTAAAAGGCAGATCATGTCTCCTAAACCTGATAGACTTCTTTGAAGCAGTCACCAAAGCCGTAGACAAGGGTAACGTGGTTCACACAGCCTATCTAGATCTTGTCAAGACTTTTGACACCATCCCCCACTCTGGAATTATAGAGAAACACACTAAACTAGGTATATATCCCTATGTCACAAGATGGGTTGCCAACTGGCTCACTGACAGAACCCACACTGTGAAAGTAGCAGACTCCAAATCCAACTTCAGACCAGTGACAAGTGGAGTACCACAGGGTTCAGTCCTGGGTCCTCTCCTGTTTAGTATCTACTTCTCTGAAGTACAGGCTAACACAGAAGGTCTTTGGCTAATGAAGTTCACAGATGACTGCAAACTAGGAGCCATAATCGAAACTCCTAACGATATGGACATCCTACAAAAGGGCCTCACTGAGACAGATGCCTGGTGTCAAAGCCATGGCCTCAAGCTCAATCCCCTTTGGTAAAAACTCTGTACCCATGAACTACAACATAGGCGGTAGTATACTTAACACCGAAAGTGTGATAAGAGACCTTGGGACACAGGTGGACAGTAATCTCTCCTTTGATAATCACATTGCCACAGTAGTCAGGAAATTCTTCTACGTGGCACACCTCATCACAAAAGGTTTCTCATCCAGAAAAAAAGAGGTCTTTGTTCCCCTCTACTCATTACTCATTAGACCCATTATACAGTACAATGCCCCTTTTGGTATGTACCTCACAAGACATCTACAACAACTGGAAAGGCCGCAGAAATACCACACAAAGAGGATTACCGGCCTCAAACAGATGCCCTATGCAGACCGTCTCAAATAACTCCAGCTTTACTCCATCGCATATCGCCTACTCAGAGGTGATCTCTGCCTAACATACAAAGCTATGTCAAACCCAGAGCTGTTGGACATGCTGCACTTAAAGAAATCCCAATCCCTCTGAGCTACACACTCTAGGGACCTAAACCTTGTCACCACAATAAACAGAACATGCCAGAGGGATAGATTCCTGTCCCAGAGACTTCCCATACTCTGGAATAAACTACCTATCTATATCAAACAAAGCTCCTCATTAGCACTCTTCAAGAAAAATCTTAATGATTGGATGGGAAATAGGAAATTCACCCCGGGGATCACCTCTGTGGCTCTGCTCGTCAGTGGCACAGGAAAATAATTTTCTTGGGTGGCAAAAGCCAGGGTACCTTTTTGGCTGGGCTTGTATAGGCCCCAGGGCCAATAGCCTAGTACTTACCTATGAACCTATGAACCTATAAGTCTATTTTCAATGTGAAACTTTTTTGTTTTGTTAAACAAATGGCCATTACTGCTTGTGCTATGAAATTTGAAGTAAAAGTTTTAAATTATATCCAGATCTCAGAAATTATTATAAAAGTAAAGAAGAAAATAGTATGGGAAGAGAAAGCCAAACAAATGGACAACGAAAAGGCTATGTGTGTGTGTGTGTGTGTGTGTGTGTGTGTGTGTGTGTGTGTATGGGTGGGTGGGGCTGGTCCTTTACCCTGCCTAGGGCACCATTTGAACATGAACTGTCTTTGCATACACTTACTCTATCCTCTGAAGATAATTCATAAAAGTTTTCTAAGAAATACTTGTAGTAAACATTAAACTAACAAAGTTTATACTAAACATAATATAAAAACCAATATGAGAACCAGTCTACCAACTGACAGAAAAGTCACGACAGTCCAAAAAAATTTAATTCCTATCATAAAGCAAACAGTTTTACTCAAAAATTGCAGTTTTAGTGATAACATAAATTGTGTAAAGCATTTTCCTGAAGGGAACTTATCTGTCCAGCAATATAGAAACACTAGCCAACCATCCATCCTCTACAAGAGGAGTGTTCTTCAGTGGCAGGAAAGCTCTGAAGGACTTTGCACCCGCCCTGCTGATTTTCTCCAGCTCTCCTTCCACTCTCAAAGATCTGGGCACATGGAATGTGCCCTTAAGATTTGGAAGCTGGCCAACTGTTATATCCTTGTTAGGACAGATTAGCTAAGGCTACTGCAGCAGGTATCGAAGAATGAACATCAACGTCTAGTTTTGTTACACACAGCAAATGGAAAACTTTATATATGAATTGAAGACCAAAACCTAGTCAATACTATAGCAATAACCCACGCCTGGGTGTGCATAATGCTGGATTTACCCACGGTTGGTGTGGTTTGGTCACGAGGGCTTCGTGACCAAACCACACCAACCGTGGGTAAATCCAGCATTATCCACACCCAGAAGCGGGTTATTGCTATTATACAATTACATTATTTAAGAAAAAAATAAATACATTTTCTTAAATAATGGCATTGTATAATGCCTCCTTGCTGCCCTTCCGCAGCTGTCTGGTATTCTGCGGCAGTTCTGATGTACTGCGCATGCGTATGCCTACGCAGTACATCAGAGCTGTGGGCAAAAGCAACGGAGAAAGCCAGATCTCCGTTGCATTTTACAAACTGTTTCACTATGTTAAATGGGTTTAACATAGCGAGACAGCTTTAAAAAAAGCAACGGAGAATCTCAGTTGCTTTTTTTAATGCTGTCTCGCTATGTTAAATGAGTTTAACATAGCGAGACAGTGTGAAGCAATGGAGATCTTGCATTCTCCGTTGCTGTAAAAAAAAAAAAAAAGAGTTATAGTAATGGAAAAAGTCCGGGTGATCGGACCTTTTTCCATTACTATAACTCTGATTTACAATGTGCACGCTGACCAATCAGCATGCACATTTTTTGAATATTAATGGGGGGTCATTGTATAATGGTTAATATTCCAGCAAGTTCATTATGTAGTCAGCACCCTGACTAGTTTTGGGGAGGAAGTATTCAAGGGGTGTATTTGCTGCATGGCTTATACGGGGAGGGGGTAACCTCTCCACATTGAAGCATTAAACATTTCCTATGAAATGGAGATATTTCTGCAGATTTGTTTCACATCTGAAATTGTGTACTGACAGTCTGAATAGTGCACTTCAACCAAGCGCTGCTTATAAGGTACTGCAAAGAATTACATGCATTATTCCAAATCTCTCTCTCCCTCTGTTGATGGCCTGTTTAGGAGTAGGTCTAAATGAGATTGCTGTTTTTTTTATGCTAATGTCAGCAAAAGGGAAACACACAATAAAGAACATAATGTCTTAATTGGGCTAATACAAAAATAAGTGGCTAGTAGAGTCTTATATGCAGTAAAGCATAGCACACTGGAAATCATTCACACCACTAAAGCATACAGGCTGTCCTGTTAGGTCATTTATCTCAGCTGTCTCTGCAAAATGTCCCTGATTATTTTACATTACATTTTTAAATACTTCTTGACCTCTAAGCACAAGAACTCTGGACAAAACCTAAAATAAATGTGTGTGTGTGTGTGGGGGGGGGGGGTGCAGAGGTCCAAAAATAGAGACAGATTTTTAAATATTGCTTTTATAAACTTAGAACGTTGCTAAAATAACATGTTTTGAATCAGCATGTATTTTCTGAAGGATATGAAATATGAAATCCAAATCTGCAATTATTTAGCTCATTACTTAGAGACTTCAACCCTCAGAGATGTGCCTAAAAAACTCATTTTATGAGGAACAGACCAACAATATAAAGCAAAAATCTGGGCATTCTATGAAAATCTGGACAGTTGAAAGGTATACATTTTAGTCTGTTTTTCAGAGTTTGTGGTTTTGCGGCAAATCCTTAAAGGCTGTAGTCATTAAAAAGTGGCAGACATTTGAGTTTCAGACTTCATATACTTTTGTAAAAACCTGCTAATGCAAAACTTTGTATTCTAGCAAATTTCTAAGTTCCTGCTTCCATGTCTTAAACAAAAACAGGAGTTTTAGTCTTGCATGTGATCAAACGTCAGTCTGCTGTGGAATTTGAATCTTGTCATTTGCTTTGTGTGTGTGTGTGTGTGGGGGGGGGGGGGAGTGGTGGCTTTGCTCTCTGCATTCCCCTTATTGTTATACTCATCTACAAACTTACTACCCCTTAAGAAAAGCTAAAGATCCCCTGTGGTCACCTCATTCAAAAAGGCAGCATTTTTGTACTTGGCAACAATTGTAAAAGTATCCATTGCATTAGATGCATGCTACCATATTTTATAGTTCCTGATATGAGTATCTTCTTCTGGCTTTTTCCCAGTTAGGGGTCACCACAGCGAATCACATGTCTGCTCATGATTGGCAGTGGAGTTTTACAGTGTTGAGTTGCCAGCCTGGCACCCACGCACACACACCTAGTGCCAATTTAGAGTGTCCAATCCACCTACAGCATGTCTTTGGGATGTGGGAGGAACCACAAAGGAGATGAAGAGTGAAAAACACAAACCAATAACCAAACAAAATTCGCTCTGGAGAAGCCAAATAAGGGTCCAAGACTTGAAACAACGAAGTTGAAAAAAAAACAGCTTTAATAACAAACCAGTCAAGCACACTTAACGCTGTAATCCAAAAAACTGCGTTTTCAAATATCTTCGTCAGAACCAAAAACATACATCCTGCTTCATACCAATACTCCCCTTTTATAACCATCATAGTGAACCAATCAATACAATAAAACAATGGAGCAATAGACCAATTAAGCAATTAAGCAATAACTTAATGTCGTGGCCGCCCACAGTTAACTCATCTTAAAGAAGACAGATATAAAGTACATTTGGTTCATAAAATACTTGTATAAAAAACATTACATACAGCATGTCTTTGGGAAGAAACCAGAGCACCCAGAGGAAACCCACGCGACCACAGGGAGAACATGCCGACTCCACACAGAAGGCACACCATCTGAGGATTGAACCAGAGAACCTCTTGATATGAGGTGGCAACGCTAACCATTGCACCACCATGGCGACATGCAATTCCTTTTGTTGCCAATCTGTCTATTCGTAAAGGGACCAGTGTTCTTAGTAGTCTAAGAGAATACAAGATGTGTCAAATACTGCCTTTCATGCACCAACTGAGTTAATTCAGAAGTGATTTAGGAGCAATGAAAATGTTATTATTTTTTTTTCTCATGTTACATTACAAAATATTTACCAGTATTCAAGATCTAGCTGCACTATTTCCATTCATTTACAAAACATCTGTCAACCCCCTCACGGTGCAAGGCAGCAGATGTATTTATAATGTGAATATTGAAAAACGGCTGAATGGATGAATGGATATTGTTGTACTAAATGAATGTGTTAAAATATCCCCAGGGACACAAGATAACTGTAAAACATATTTTACAAGACATAGTAAAATAGACAAACATCATGCACATAAAGGAAATGGGCACCCTGTAAAGGCACGGCAAAACAACAGCAGAAGGAGAACAATTAAAATGTGTATCATAGGTCAGCAAGTTAATTAAATAAGTACACAGTACAGAGCAGCAAGAAACATTTTATCAGTGATTTATGCAAACCAGCTTTGCAAATAACAGTCAGAAGGCATGAGATTTGGCCACCGATGTTGATTAAGAAAAGTTTCCTATGTAAGTAAGGTGATGTCATGTTTTATTTAATTCTGTTCTACCAGAGTTTATTTATTTTTAGATTTGGTGATTGCGTAGGTGGACTGTCCCAACTTCAATGTCTTTCACCACAACCTGAAACAATGCAAAAGAACAGTGCATAATAAATTATACAATTTACAGACTGATAACACAAACTGAGTTAAACAACTAAGAAAAACAACAGTGCAGTTTACAACACCAAAGCCCATTGTCAGGAATGTTGTAAAAACAAGCAATAGGTCTAAGTATAAACTACAGCATCCAACAATGAAGTAGAAATAACCTGCCAAGTGGAAGACCTAAGGTACAAGAAATAAAGATATGTTCCATGTGTATGGCAAATGGGTCTACTTCATATGACCTCAATTTCATTTGACTGAGACCAAAACACTGAAAGTTCAAAAGACTGAAAACTCATTTGACTGAAACTCATAACAATGATACATTAAAGTAAAAGGTATATTCCCTTTTCCCCACTGTAGTGCGATCCTGGAATTAGTATATATAGTTAGGGGGATGTGGGGTGTGGGGGGCGAAGCCCCCCACATACTTTACACATTTTAAACCATACACATGGATATTTATAACTGCAATGAATAACTCTTTGCAGAAAACAATATTTACCTAACTATGTGTGCCGTCCCTAACTATATGTACTAACTCCAGGATCGCACTACAGTGGGGAAAAGGGCATATACCTTTTACTTTAATGTGTCAGTGTTATGAATTTCAGTCAAATGAGTTTTCAGTCTTTTGAACTTTCAGTGTTTTGGTCTCAATCAAATGAATTTCAGTCAAATGAAATTTAGGTCATATGAAGTAGACACATGGCAAATATATACTATATGGAGGGAATGTGTTTGCAGCCAATGCAGTATTAATTTTCTTTAATGTGTTGTCTGACTTGCCTGTGATGGTGAAAATGGGACATAGCAGCTGAACATCCCTGGTTAACAAGTATAAACAAATAACTATGGGAAAGTTCCAAAGACTTAATGTGAAATGGTATTCCAAAATGTAAGCCATGATACTGAAAATGCTCTGCAGCTGGTATGCAGCGTTAGCATATATGTTTAAGTGTGGGTTAAAACTGAGATCGAAAACAGTAAAGGGTATTGGTAGTATCTATAAAGAGAAGTGTGTGCAGAAGTACTGTGACAATACAGGTATAAATAAAGTGATAATTTTAGAAGCTAGCCAGCTCACTTTGGAAGGTGAAACTCAGTATTATTTCATGTTTGGCCAGAGCAGGATAAACCTATAAATGTTATTAAGAAGAGTCTGTATGTCACAGGTATAGGTGGCAGGTGATTCAGTGATGACAGGGTGAGTATTCATCTGTCACAATAAATAATTGTTTGTCAATGACTGAAATGCTTGTTGGAAACAGGTGGCATATGAAAGAAGCACCTTTGAGTTGTGAACTGAGTTTGGCTTGCACTAATCCCACATGCCACACGTAAGTTAAATGTCATAGAATGCTCCAACTGAAGAGTTTTACACAGGTTTGCAATTTATACAAGACTGTGTGTTATAGTGGTAATGTTTTTTAAGAGGAGCCTAGACTTAATGTGACATTTGTGGCAAAGGGACTATTGTTTTTTTTACAGATTTTATGAAGCACCTATGACAGATTTACAGGTCCCACTGAAAATATTGTAAATTTTGTAAATGCTTTATTGAAAGAATGAAATTTTTGTCAAGGTTTGACTGAGCCATCAGATTTTGTTGAGTCCTAATTTGTCTACCCATAAACACTATGAGAGCAGGCCATGCCCCCTCCTCTGCAGGTCCCATAGTCATTGTAGCACCCTTTTTATGTAATTCCATGGTTTGTAGTTTTCTGAAACAGTAGTTGACTATATTAAAGTTGACATTTAGGAAGAGAAATATTTGTGATCTATAGTGAATCATCATTGTGTACTACATCCAGATTCAATATCTTGCACTAAACAACCATCAAAATGATGGGGACCAACATATCTCAATGTTTTTGCAGGTGAACCCAACATGCACATGCACAATTTTAAATATAGTGATTCAGAGATCACACAACAGAAGGGAGAATGACTAAATTCCTTACCACACCATCTGCCATTGTTACCAAAGCACAGTGCTCCTTCTCTTTGCAGTGTATGTGAATGGCACACAACTACCTGCAGCCCTTATCTGGTGTAAGCTCAGGTAATTCAATGATATGCAACATATCGATTTAGCAAACCCTGATAACATGAGCTGGTAGTCTAAATCATAGAACTGTATATTGATGAAATACATGTCTTCCTATAGATATATGTATCAAGATAGATATAATGTATGTATATATATATATATATATATATATATATACACACACACACACACACACACACACACACACACACACACACACACACACATACATATTAATAATAATATTCCTCCAAAGTTAACATCTTGCCTTGGGCAATACAATCTGGGGCTTACCACCACCTCTGTGAAATAACATCTGCTCAAGTCCATCTTAAATCATCTGTGTTCCATCTTCATCCTAGTCTCTTTTCTACTAGTATGAACTTCCTGCTTAGTTCTCATCTTCCTATTTTCCCCAAACTATGCAGCACATGTCTAGGTCATTATATCATTTCTCTTCTAATGCATATATGCACAGCTTTCTGAATATCTCCATTTGTGCCCATCTAGTCTCTTCAGTACTTTGCTAATGTTGCACTACACACTTTTTACCATCCCATTTGTGTGGCATTACTATTGTATACGGTACTCTAAATGCAGCTGCACCTGTCCTGTATAAAAAGGTGATACTATTTTATCCTATCTGGAATAAACTTCTTGCATGGTGCATGCTGGCAGATCATTGGTTTTTGCTATTGCTTTTTACACTGTGCAGTATGATTCAGCATAAGTGTGATTATTCTCAAATCCTTTACTGGTTTTATTATACTTAACTTCATCAAATTAAGACTACATGTTTTTTGCTGACCCTCCCGTTTTTGGAGTGCATAAACTTCCAACTGTCACTTACCTACCCACAATGCCATCCACCACTGCAAACTTGTTCAGAGACAGTCAGCATACTCTCCCTCTATCTTACCCTTATTTTTGACTTCTACGTTATTCTTCATGTCATTAACATAAAGCCAGATCTGGGTGCCCATCCCAAGTGTGACATCTGATATAAATAATATTAAATAGGGTTTGTCTCAGCATTGAATATTTTGTACTGTTTTTTCTCCTATTAGTTACCTATGTAGCAACCACTCCCTTCTTCTGATTTTAAAGTTTTCAGTACATGCTACCATTTTGAGTCCCTCTTCCATATCCTTTCTTATCAACATCTTGTGAGGTGCAAAGTAATACATATTGATTTAACTCTGCATAACCGTATCCAAAGCTTTTCCTGCATTTACCTCAGTGAAGACTGAGTTATAGAAATGTACCAAGCTGGACTGGAAGGGCCTCTGCTGTGTGACGTTATGTTATCTACCATCTGTAAATGCCTTTTACATGCAGAGAATGTACCACCCTACCATACAGAACCTATTCCATGTCATTTCCTGGAATGGAAGTGATATTAACAGACTTCAGATTACTTGGCTTATTCCTATAGCCACCTTCAATTAAAGGGACACCATCACCAATGTCCACCATTATGGTCTCAATATGATTGCTAATCAAACCACAAAGTTCTCACATGGGTTCACCAAGCACTTCTGATTAAATTTATTACATCCCATTAAACTATCCCATCCATATCTTGTGTATTATCTCCCCAAACTCTCTAGTCACTGCTCCATC